>NW_027183474.1:600000-865084 GCF_041296385.1 Aphelocoma coerulescens
GAGCCGGGAAATGGGGGAGGGAAAGGGGGAGAAAAGGGGGAAAAATGGTGCCGGGAAATGGGGGGGAATGGGGGGAAAAGGGGGGATTTGGGGAAAAAAATGGGATTTTGGGGGGGAAAATATACCGGGGGTTTTGGGGGGAAAAAGGGGGAAATTGGGCAAAAACATGGAGCCGGGAAATGGGGGGAGATGGGGGGAAAAGGGGGGATTTGGGGAAAAAAATGGGATTTTGGGGGGGAAAATGTAGCCGGGGGTTTGGGGGGAAAAAGGGCGGATTTGAGGAAAAGAATGGACCCGGGGGCTTGGAGAGAAAAGGGGGAATTTGGGGGAAAAAGTGGGATTTTGGGGAAAAAAAATCCTAGGATTTTGGGGAGAAAAAGGGGGAATTTGGGTAAAAAAAAATACGGGGTTTTGGGGAAGAAATATACCGGGGGTTTGGGGGGAAAAAGGGGGGATTTTGGGAAAAAATGGGATTTTGGGGGGAAAAAATGTATCCGGGATTTTGGGGGGAAAAAGGGGGAATTTGGGTAAAAAAGAATCCTCGGGTTTTGGGGAGAAAAAGAGGGAATTTGGGTAAAAAAATAATACCGGGGGTTTGGAGAGAAAAGGGGGAATTTGGGGGAAAAAGTGGGATTTTGGGGAAAAAAAAATCCTAGGATTTTGGGGAGAAAAAGGGGGAATTTGGGTAAAAAAAAATACGGGATTTTGGGGAAAAAAACATCCCCGGGGTTTGGGGGGAAAAAGGGGAATTTGGGTAAAGAAATTCCCGAGATTTGGGGGATTTGGGGGGATTTTGGGGAATTTGGGGGAATTTGGGGGGGATTTCGGTGTTTGGGGGGAAAATGGGGATTTTGGGGGGGATTTTGGGTGGATTTGGGGGAATTTGGGGGGATTTTGGGTGGGAAAATGGGGATTTGGGGGGATTTTGGGTGGATTTGGGGAGATTTTGGAGAATTTTTTGGGGAAAAATGGGGATTTGGGGGGAATTTTGGGGGGTTTTGGGTGGATTTGGGGGATTTTGGGGAATTTTGGGGGATTTGGGGTGGATTTGGGGGAATTTTGGAGAATTTTGGGGGGATTTGGGGGATTTTGGGGGATTTTGGGTGGATTTGGGGAGATTTTGGGGGATTTTGGGTGGATTTTGGGGAATTTTGGGGGATTTTGGGTGGATTTGGGGGAACTTTGGGGGAATTTGGGGGATTTTGGGGTGGATTTGTGGGATTTTGGGGGGTTGGGGAATTTTGGGTGGATTTTGGGGAATTTTTGGAGGATTTGGGGGGGATTTTGGGGGGATTTTGGGTGGAAATTGGGGATTTTGGGGGAAAATCCCGGGATTTTGGGGCTCATGGGGGGGAAATTTGGGATTCTTGGGGCCAAAGTTCCAAAAAGCGGCACTTTGGGGGCCAAAAACGGCCCCAAAATCACCAATTCTGAGCCCAAAAATTCCCATTTGGGGCCGAAAACGCCATTTTGGGGTGAAAAGTGCCGATTTTGGGTCCGAAACGTTCCGAAAGTGCCGTTTTGGGGGCCAAAATTCCCTGATCGGGGCAAAAATCCCCCCAAAATTCCACGGGAACGGGAATTTGGGGTGAAAAAAGCCAAATTTGGGGCCAAAATCGGGCGTTTGTAGGGCGGGAAAAGTTCCTTTTTTTGGGGTGAAAAATCCCAGTTTGGGAGGAAAAATTCCCATTTTGGCGGCAAAAAATGGCCCAAAAGTTCCGGTTTTGGCCCAAAATTCTGATTTTGGCTCCCAAAATCACCGGATTTGGGTCCGAGAGGGTCCAAAACGTCAATTTTGGGGTGTAAAAGTCGCATTTTGGGTCCTAAATGACCAAAAATGGTCCAAAATGGCCAAAATTTTCCATTTAAGGTCTCCAGTTCCCGATCCAGCCCCAAAAACGCCCCCAAATCCCCATTTTTGGTCTCAAAATGCCATTTTTGGGGGAGAAATGAGTCAGTTTGGGGTTAAAATGCCGGTTTTTGGTTAAAAAGCGCCATTTTGGGCCATAAAATCTCGGTTTCGGTCGAAAATTCCCATTTTGGGGGCCAAAAGTTCCATTTTTGTCCAAAAATTCTGATTTTTGCACCTGAAATCACCAAAATCGGGTCCAAAAGGGTCCAAAACGCCCATTTTGGGGTGTAAAATTCCCATTTTGGGTCAAAAATGGCCAGAAATGGTCAAAAATGACAAAAAATGGCCAAAAATGGTCCAAAACGGCAGAAAAAATTCCCATTTTGGGGTCCAAAAGTTCCATTTTCGTCCAAATATTCTGATTGTGGACCCCAAAATTGGCGGATTTGGGTCCAAAAGTGTCCAAAACGTCCATCTTGGGGTCTAAAAGTCCCATTTTGGGTCCGAAATGGCCAAAAATGGTCCAAACCGGCCGAAAATTCCCATTTTGGGGGCAAAAGTTCCATTTTTGTCCAAAAATTCTGATTTTGGCACCTGAAATCACCAAATTTGGGTCCAAAAGGGTCCAAAACGTCCGTTTTGGGGTGTAAAATTCCCATTTTGGGTCAAAAATGGCTAAAAGGGGTCAAAAATAACAAAAAATGGTCCAAAATGGCAGAAAATTCCCATTTTGGGGTCCAAAAGTTCAATTTTCGTCCAAATATTCTGATTTTGGACCCCAAAATTGGCGGATTTGGGTCCAAAAGCGTCCAAAACGTCCATTTTGGGGTGTAAAATCCCATTTTGGGGTAAAAATGACCAAAAATGGTCCAAAAATGGCCAAAAATGGTCCAAAAATTGCCAAAAAGTTCTCATTTTGGGCTCCAAAAAGCGCCATTTTGGGGTGTAAAATTCCCATTTTGGGGACCAAAATTTGACCGAAAAATGGTCCAAGATGGCCGAAAATGCCCCAAAATCACCAAAAATGTCCAAAAGTGACCAAAACAGGTCCAAAATGGCCAAAAATGGTCCAAAATAGTCCAAAATTCCCATTTTGGGGGCAAAAAGCACCATTTTGGGGTGTAAAATTCCCATTTTGGGAACAAAAAAATGACCAAAAAATGCTCCAAAAGCGGCCAAAAAGGGTCCCAAAGTGGCCAAAAATGGTCCAAAATGGCCGAAAATTCCCATTTTGGGTGCAAAATGGCCAAAAATGGTCCAAAATGGCTGAAAAATCCCCATTTTGGGGGCGAAAAGCGCCCTTTTGGTGTCCAAAATTTGACGGAAAAATGGTCCAAAAGGCCGAATATGGCCCCAAAATCGCTGAAAATTGTCCAAAAGTGACCAAAAATGGTCCAAAATGGCCAAAAATGGCCCAAAATGGTCCAAAATGGCTGAAAAATTTCTAATTGGGGGCAAAAAGCGCCATTTTGGGGTTCAAAAAGCGCCATTTTGGGGGCCAAAAGATGTCCAAAAAATGCTCCAAAATGGCCGGAAAATTGTCCAAAAGTGACCAAAAATGGTCCAAAAATGACCAAAAATGGTCCAAATTGGCCAAAAATGGTCCAAAATGGCTGAAAAATCCCCATTTTGGGGGCAAAAAGTGCCATTTTGAGGTTCAAAAAGCGCCATTTTGGGGTCCAAAATTTGACCGAAAAATGGTCCAAAATGGCTGAAAATGGCCCCAAAATCGCTGAAAATTGTCCAAAAGTGACCAAAAACGGTCCAAAATGGCCGAAAATTGTCCAAAAGTGGCCCAAAATGGTTCAAAATGGCTGAAAATTCTCATTTTGGGTGCAAAACTGCCAAAAATGGTCCAAAATAGCTGAAAAATTCCCATTTTGGGGGCAAAAAGCGCCATTTTGGGGTTCAAAAAGCGCCATTTTGGGGTTCAAAAAGCGCCATTTTGGGGGCCAAAAGATGACCAAAAATTGTCCAAAAGTGGCCAAAAATGGTCCAAAAATGACCAAAAATGGTCCAAATTGGCCAAAAATGGTCCAAAATGGCTGAAAAATCCCCATTTTGGGGGCAAAAAGTGCCATTTTGAGGTTCAAAAAGCGCCATTTTGGGGTCCAAAAGATGACCAAAAATTGTCCAAAAGTGGCCAAAAATTGTCCAAAAATGACCAAAAATGGTCCAAAAGGGCCCAAAATGGCTGAAAAATCCCCCATTTGGGAGTTCAAAAAGCGCCATTTTGCGGTGTAAAACCTCCCATGTCGGGGACCAAAAAACTGCTACGAAACGGCCGAAAATGCTCCGAAAATGCCCCAAAACGCTCCAAACCCCCCCAAAAAATCCCACTTTCAACCCTCCAATCCCCACCCCCAAAGCCCCCCCCCCAAAATCCCCCATTCCCCCTCCCCCAACCCTCCATTCCCCCCCCCCCCGCGCCGCCGCCATTTTGCCTGCCAAGATGGCCGCCGCCATTTTGCCTGCCAAGATGGCCGCCGGCTTTTTGCCTCCCAAGATGGCCACCGCCATTTTGCCTGCCAAGATGGCCGCCGCCATGCTGCCTCCCAAGATGGCCGCCGCGCTAAGCCCCGCCCCCTCGGGCTGTCCTCGCAGGCCTATTGGCTCCCGTCTGGCTCCGCCCCGGCGCCTCGGCCAATCGCGTGGCTCACCACACGCAGGAGTTCGCGCAGCGCCCCCTGGTGGTGCGGCGGGGGCAGCGGTTCCACGTGGGCGTGGCCTTGCCGCGCCCCCTGGCGGACGGAGACGAGCTCTGCTTCGAGCTCACCCTGGGTGAGGTTTTGGGGCGAAATCCGGGGGTTTTGGGGGTTTTTGGGGGGGTTTGGGGGGGTTTGGGGGGTTTTGGGAAAAAACTTGGGGGGGTTTTGGGGGGGTTTGGGGGGTTTTTGGGGGGGATTTTGGGGGGTTTTTGGGAAAAAACGGATCTTTTGGGGGGGAATTTGGGGGAGGTTTTGGGGGGATTTTGGGGGAAAATCCGGGGGTTTTGGGGTTTTTTGGGGGGGGAATTTTGGGGATTTTGGGGGTTTTGGGGGATTTTTGGGGAATTTTGGGGGGTTTTTGGGGGGAATTGGGGATTTTTGGGGGGGGTTTTTGGGGGGGTTTGGGTGATTTTTGGGGGAGATTTTGGGGGATTTTGGGGGGAATTTGGGATTTTTTGGAGAAAAATCGGGGATTTTGGAGGAAATTTTGGGGATTTGGGGAAAATTTAGGGATTTTTGGGGATTTTGGGGGATTTTTGGGGGGATTTTGGGGGGTTTTGGGGGAAAAAACAGGGATTTTTTGGGGGAATTTGGGGGAGACTTTGGGGGTTTTGGGGGATTTTTGGGGGGATTTTGGGGGGTTTTGGGGAAAAAACGGATTTTTTGGAGGGAATTTGGGGGAGATTTTGGGGGTTTTTGGGGGGAATTTTGGGGGAAAATCCGGGGGTTTGGGGGTTTTGGGGGAAATTTGGGGATTTTGGGGGGATTTTTGGGGAATTTTGGGGGGTTTTTGGGGGGAATTGGGGATTTTTGGGGGAAATTTTGGGGGAGATTTGGGGAGATTTTGGGGGGAATTTGGGGATTTTTGGAGAAAAATCGGGGATTTTGGAGGAAATTTTGGGGATTTGGGGAAAATTTAGGGATTTTTGGGGAAATTTTGGGGATTTTTGGGGGAAATTTGGGGATTTTTGGGGATTTTGGGGGTTTTGGGGGATTTTTGGGGGGGGATTTGGGGGGTTTTTGGGAAAAAACGGATTTTTTGGGGGGGAATTTGGGGGAGATTTTGGGGGTTTTGGGGGGGATTTTGGGGGAAAATCCGGGGGTTTTGGGGTTTTTGGGGTTTTGGGGGAAATTTGGGGATTTTTGGGGAAAAAAGGGGGGGGTTTGCCCATTTTTCCCCATTTTTGCCCATTTTTCCCCAACTTTTCCCCATTTTTGCCCCTTTTTCCTCAATTTTTCCCCAATTTTTTCCGATTTTTTCCCCAATTTTCAGCTATTTTTTTTCCCAATTTTTCCTCCAAATTTTCCCCAATTTTTGCCCATTTTTCCCCTTTTTTACCCATTTTTTCCCCATTTTTCCCCATTTTTCACCAATTTTTGCCCATTTTTCTCTGATTTTTCCCCATTTTCCCCTGATTTTTGCAGATTTCCTCCCCGATTTTCACCCATTTTTTTCCCCGATATTTTTCTCCATTTTTCCCCATTTTTGCCCCTTTTTCCCCGACTTTTTTCCCATTTTTCCCAATTTTTTGCCCAATTTTTCCCCATTTTGCCCCATTTGTTTTCTGGGAAATTCTGGGGGAATTTTGGGATAGAATCGGGGATTTCGGGGTAAAATTGAGAATTTTGGGGTAGAAATGGGAATTTTTGGGTAAAATCCGGAATTTGGGGTAAGATCAGGAATTTTGGGGTAAAATTGGGAATTTTGGGGTCGAAAATGGTGAATTTTGTGGGGTTTTTGCGGGAATTTTGGGGTAAAATTGGGAATTCTGGGGTAAAATTTGGGGATTTTGGGGTAAAAATGGTAATTTTCGAGTAAAATCAGGGATTTTGGGGTAAAATTGGGAATTTGGGGTCAAATCGGGAATTTTGGTGGTAAAATCGGGGATTCTGGGGTAAAATCAGAGGTTTGGGGTAAAATTGGGAATCTTGGGGTAAAATTGGGGATTTTGGGACCAAATGGGGAACTTTGGGGTAAAATCGGGAATTCTGGGGTAAAATCAGGGATTTTTGGGTAAAATTGGGAATTTTGGGGTAAAAATGGGAATTTTGGGGTAAATTTGGGATTTCGGGGTAAAATCGAGAATTTGGGGATAAAACGGGTGAATTTTTGGGGTAAAACTGGGAATTTTGGGGGTAAAATTGGTGAATTTTGGTGGGAAATCTCCGGATTTTGCGGGAATTTCGGGGTAAAATCAGGAATTTTGGGGCAAAATTTCTGGGTTGAGGTCAAATCGGGAATTTTGGGGTAAAATCGGGAATTTTGGGGTAAAATCGGAGATTCTGGGGTAAAATGGGGGATTCTGGGGTAAAATCCGAGCTTTGGGGTAAAATTGGGAATCTTGGGGTAAAATGGGGGATTTTGGGACCAAATGGGGAATTTTGGGGTAAAATCGGGAATCTTGGGGTAAAATTGGGAATTTTGGGGTAAAATAGGGAATTTCGGGGTAAAATCGGTAATTTTGGTGGAAATTTGTGAATTTTGTGGGGATTTTGTGGGAATTTTGGGGTAAAATTGGTGAATTTTGGGGCAAAACGGTGATTTTTTGGGTAAAATCGGGAATTTTGGGGGTAAAATCGGGGATTCTGGGGTAAAATCGGGGATTTGGTGGCAATTTTGGGGTAAAACGGGGAATTTTGGGGTGCCGTCGGTGCCGCCGCCTCCCTGGCGCAGGCCCCAGCCCGCAGGTAGCCAAGGGCACGCACGTCCTGGTGCCCCTGGGCGGCTCCTCGCCCACGGGCTGGGAGGCCCAGCTGGACGAGGGCGTGGCCGAGCCCGTGGGGGGCGGGGCCGGCGCTGACCACGCCCTGTGGGCGTGGCTCCGGGCCCCGCCCGCGGCCCCCATTGGCCGCTACGCGCTGAGCGCCCGCACGCGCTGCCCCGCCGGGGAATTCGCCGCCCCCTTCGAGGCCGCCAACGACGTCGTGGTGCTCTTCAACCCCTGGTGCCCCGGTGCGGAGCTGCGGGGGGGATTTTGGGGGGATTTGGGGGGATTTTGGGGGTTTTGGGGTGGATTTGGGGGGTTTTGGGGAGAAATTTGGGGGTTTTCAGGGGAAATTTGGGGGTTTTGGGGTGGATTTGGGGGATTTTGAGGGGAAATTTGGGGGTTTGGGGGGGGATTTGGGGTTTTGGGGGGGAAATTTGGGGGTTTTGGGGTGGATTTGGGGGATTTTGAGGGGAAATTTGGGGGTTTGGGGGGGGATTTGGGGTTTTGGGGGAAATTTGGGGGTTTTGGGGGAAATTTGAGGGTTTTGGGGGTAAGAATGGGGATTTTGGGGGGAGGATTTGGGGGTTTTGTGGGGGATTTGGGGTTTTGGGGGGAAACTTGGGGATTTTAGGGGGATTTTGGGGGTTTTGGGGGAGGAATTTGGGGGTTTTGGGGGGATTTGGGGGAAATTTGGGGGTTTGGGGGGAAATTTGGGGATTTTGGGGGGAATTTTGGGGGTTTGAGGGGAAATTTGAAGATCTTGGGGGGAATTTCGGGATTTGGGGGGGAACTCGGGAATTTTGGGGTGGAAAGTCGGGATTTTTTGGGGAATGAGGGAATTTTTTGGGGTGAAAATCCGGAATTTTGGGAAATGAGGGAATTTTAGGGTGGAAAGTCAGGAATTTTGGGGTGAAACTCGGGAATTTTGGGTCAAAACTTGGGAATTTTGGGGTGAAAAGATGGGAATTTGGGGTGAAAGTCGGGAATTTTGGGGTGGGACTCGGGAATTTAGGGGTGAAAGGCGGAATTTTTTGGGAAATGAGGGAATTTTGGGGTGAAAAGTCAGGAATTTTGGGGTGAAACTCAGGAATTTTGGGGTCAAAACTTGGGAATTTTGGGGTGAAAAGTTGGGGATTTTTGGGAAATGAGGGAATTTTGGGGTGAAACTCGGGAATTTGGGAAATGAGGGAATTTTCGGGTGGAAAGTCGGGAATTTTGGGGTGAAAAGTTGGGAATTTTGGGGTGAAAGTCGGGATTTTTTGGGGAATGAGGGAATTTTAGGGTGAAAAGTTGGGAATTTTGGGGTGGAACTCGGGAATTTTGGGGTGGAACGTCGGGATTTTTTCGGAAAGTCGGGAATTTTGGGGTGAAATTGGGGAGTTTTGGGGCGCAGAGGACTCGGTTTACATGGAGAAGACGAGCGACCTCAGCGAGTACGTCCTCAACGAGAGCGGCCGCATCTTCTACGGCACCGAGGACCAGATCGCCGAGAGGTCCTGGAATTACGGCCAGGTCCGAGCCCCAAAATCCCCGGAATCCGCCCCAAAAAATCCCCTGAAAAAAACCCCGTCGAAAACGACCCAAAATTGACCCCAAATTGGCTTAAAATGGGAAATTTGGACCCAAAATTGGGGGGTTTTGACCCAAAATTGAAGGGTTTGGAAAGGTTCGTCCAGCAGGGGGCAGCAAAGAGCGGGAATTTGGGATTTCTGGGAATTTTGGGGGGATCCCGAAAAAATTCCGGTTGAAAAAGTCCCAAAATTGACCCAAAATTGACCCAAAATTGGCTTAAAATGGGAAATTTTGACCCAAAATTGGGGGGTTTTGACCCAAAATTGAAGGGTTTGAAGGGGTTCGTCCAGCAGGGGGCAGCAAAGAGCAGGAATTTGGGATTTCTGGGAATTTTGGGGAAATCCTGAAAAAATTCCGGTTGAAAAAGTCCCAAATGGACCCCAAATTGACCCAAAATTGGCTCAAAATGGGAGATTTTGACCCAAAATTGAAGGGTTTAGACCCAAAATTGAAGGGTTTGGATGGGTTCGTCCAGCAGGGGGCGCTAAAGAGTGGGAATTTGGGATTTCTGGGAATTTTGGGCTCATCCCAAAAAAATTCCGGTCGGAAAAGCCCCAAATTTGACCCAAAATTGGCTTAAAATGAGGGATTTTGACCCAAAATTGGGGGATTTTGACCCAAAATTGAAGGGTTTGGAGGGGTTCGTCCAGCAGGGGGCAGCAAAGAGCGGGAATTTGGGATTCCTGGGAATTTTTGGGGGCATCCCGAAAAAATTCCGGTCAAAAAAGTCCCAAAATTGACGCAAAATTGGCTTAAATTGGGAGGTTTGATCCAAAATTGGGGGGTTTTGACCCAAAATTGAGGGGTTTGGAAAGGTTCATCCAGCAGGGGGCGCTAAAGAGCGGGAATTTGGGATTTCTGGGAATTTTGGGCTCATCCCGAAAAAAATCCGGTCGGAAAAGTCCCAAAATTGACCCAAAATTGACCCAAAATTGGCTCAAAATGGGAAATTTTGACCCAAAATTGGGGGGTTTTGACCCAAAATTGAAGGGTTTGGAGGGGTTCGTCCAGCAGGGGGCAGCAAAGAGCGGGAATTTGGGATTCCTGGGAATTTTTGGGGGCATCCCGAAAAAATTCCGGTTGAAAAAGTCCCAAAATTGACCCAAAATTGGCTTAAAATGGGGAGTTTTGACCCAAAATTGGGGGGTTTTGACCCAAAATTGAAGGGTTTGGATGGGTTCGTCCAGCAGGGGGCGCTAAAGAGCAGGAATTTGGGATTTCTGGGAATTTTGGGGGGATCCCAAAAAAATTCCGGTCGGAAAAGTCCCAAAATTGACCCAAAATTGGCTTAAAATGAGGGATTTTGACCCAAAATTGGGGGAGTTTTGACCCAAAATTGGGGGATTTTGACCCAAAATCTTGCCGTTTTTGGGGTGTTCCGGGTGGATTTTTTTAGGAATTTTTTGGGATTCGGGAATTTTGGGATCCGCCAAAAATTTGGGATCCGAATGAGGCCAAAATCCCCCAAAAACGGCGTCGGGAGGAGCCGTTTTGAGGCAATTTGGGGGGATTTTGGTCAAATTTTGGCCGTTTTCGGTCAGATTTTTTTGGGAATTCCGGGAATTTTGGGGAATTTTGGGATCGCTGAGATTTTGGGACACTCCTGATAAATTTGGGATCCCAAAATCGCCCAAAAAAGCCCAAAAACGGCACCAACAGGACCCATTTTGGTGCCATTTTGGGGGAATTTTACCCAATTTTGGTCAAATTTTGGCCATTTTTGGTCGGATTTTTTCGGGAATTCCGGGAAATTTTGGGAATTTCGGGATCCCAGAGATTTTAGGAACCTCCTGAAAAATTTGGAATCCCAAAATCTCCCAAAAAACCCCAAAAACGGTGCCAGCAGGAGCCGTTTTGGGCCAAGTTGGAGGAAATTTTCCAGATTTTGGTCAAATTTTGGCCATTTTTGATCAGAATTTTTCGGGAATTCCGGGAATTTTAGGAATTTTGGGATCGCTGAAATTTTGGGAACATCCCAAAAAATCCTGGGCTCCCAAATGAGGTCGAAACCCCCAAAAACAGCATCGGGAGGAGCCGTTTTGAGCCAATTTTGGGGGAATTTTACCCAATTTTGATCAAATTTTGGCCATTTTTGATCAGATTTTTTCGGGAATTCTGGGAATTTTGGGAATTTCGGGATCCCAGAGATTCTGGGAACCTCCTGAAAAATTTGGGATCCCAGAATCTCCCAAAAAACTCCAAAAATGACACCAACAGGAGCCATTTTGATGCTGTTTTGGTTGAAATTTTCCAGTTTTTGGTCAAATTTTGGCCATTTTTGGTCAGATTTTTTTTCGGGAATTTCGTGAATTCCGGGAATTTTGGGATCCCAGAGATTTTGAGACACTCCTGATAAATTTAGGATCCCAAAATCGCCCAAAACGCCCCAAAACCAACACCAACAGGAGGCATTTTGGTGCCGTTTTGGGGGAATTTTACCCAATTTTGCTCAAATTTTTGCCATTTTCGGTCAGATTTTTGGGGAATTCCGGGAATTTCGGGAATTCTGGAATCCCTGAAATTTTGGGAACATCCCAAAAAATCCTGGGCTCCCAAATGAGGTCAAAACCCCCAAAAACGCTGTTGGGAGGAGCCGTTTTGAGCCAATTTTGGGGGAATTTTACCCAATTCTGGTCAAATTTTGGCCATTTTTGATTGGATTTTTTCGGGAATTCCGGGAATTTTGAGAATTTTGGGATCCCAGAGATTTTGGGACACTCCTGATAAATTGAGGATCCCAAATGAGGTCAAAACCCCCCAAAAATGGCATCGAGAGGAGCCGTTTTGAGCCGATTTCGGGCGTATTTTAACCAAATTTTGGCCGTTTTCGATCGGATTTTTTTCGGGAATTCCGGGAATTTCGGGAATTTCGGGAATTTTGGGCCATTCCCGCCGCTTCGCAGTTCGAGCCGGGCGTCCTGGACGCCTCCCTGTTCATCCTGGACCGCCGGGGGATGCCCCACAGCGCCCGCGGCGACCCCGTCATGGTGGCGCGCGTCGTCTCGGCCATGGTGCGGATTTGGGGGAAATTCCCGGGATTTTGGGCAAATTCCGGGGGTTCGGGGGGGTTTTGGGGGGAATTCCTGGGATTTGGGGCTGAATTCTTGGGATTTGGGGGAAGAATTCCCAGGATTTGGGGGGATTTGGGGAGGTTTTGGGGTGAAATCCTGGAATTTTGGGCTGAATTCCCAGGATTTGGGGGGATTTTGGGGGGAATTCCCGGGATTTTGGGCAAATTCCGGCGGTTTCGGGGGATTTTCGGTTGAATTCCTGGGATTTTGGGGCTGAATTCCGAGGATTTTGGGGGATTTTGGTTGAATTCCTGGGATTTGGGGCTGAATTCCTGGGATTTGGGGGGATTTTTGGGGGGGGTTTTGGGGTGAAATCCTGGAATTTTGGGCTGAATTCCTGGAATTTAGGGGGATTTTGGGGGGAATTCCTGGGATTTGGGGGGGATTTTGGGCTGAATTCCCGGGATTTTGGGCAAATTCCGGCGGTTTTGGGGGATTTTCGGTTGAATTCCTGGGATTTTGGGGCTGAATTCCTGGGATTTTGGGGGATTTTGGGTTGAATTCCTGGGATTTGGGGCTGAATTTTTGGGATTTTGGGAGGATTTGGGGGGGTTTTGGGGTGAAATCCCGGAATTTTGGGCCGAATTCCCAGGATTTGGGGGGATTTTGGGGGGAATTCCTGGGATTTGGGGGGGATTTTGGGCTGAATTCCCGGGATTTTGGGCAAATTCCGGCGGTTTCGGGGGATTTTTGGTTGAATTCCTGGAATTTTGGGGGATTTTGGGTTGAATTCCTGGGATTTGGGGCTGAATTCCTGGGATTTGGGGGGATTTTTGGGGGGGTTTTGGGGTGAAATTCTGTAATTTTGGGCCGAATTCCCAGGATTTAGGGGGATTTTGGGCGGGAATTCCCGGGATTTGGGGTCGATTTTGGTGGGAATTCCGGGATTTGTGGGATTTGGGATAAAATCCCGGGATTTTGGGCTGAATTCCCGGGATTTTGGGGCTTTTGGGGAGGTTCTGGGGGGAAATGCCGGGGTTTAGGGGGGGTTGGCGGGAGGTTGGGGGGGATTTTGGGGGGAATTCCCGGGATTTTGGGGGATTTGGGGGGATTTGGGGCTGAATTCCTGAGATTTGGGGGGGATTTTGGGGGGAATTCCCGGGATTTTGGGGCATTTTGGGCTGAATTCCCCAGATTTTGGCACAGAATTCCCAGCATTTCCCCCCAGGGGGCGCCATTCCTTCCAACACCAAAATCCCCAAAATCCCCCAAAATCCCCCGAAAATCCCCGAAATCCCCCCAAAATCCCCCAAAATTCCCCCAAAATCCCCCAAAATCCCCTAAAATCCCCCAAAATCCCCCCAACCCCCCCCCAAATCCCCCCAAAACCCCCTAAAATCCCCCAAAAACCCCCCAAACCCCCCCAAAACCCCCAAAATCCCCCCAAATTTTTCCCAAACCCCCCCAAATTTTCCCCAAACCCCCCCAAATCCCCCCCAAAACCCCCCCCAAAACCCCCAAAATCCCCCCAAATTTTTCCCAAAACCCCCCAAAATCCCCCCAAATTTTCCCCAAACCCCCCAAACCCCCCCAAAACCCCCCAAAACCCCCCCAAACCCCCCAAAATCCCCCCAAATTTTCCCCAAAACCCCCCAAAATCCCCCAAACCCCCCCAAAATCCCTCCAAAACCCCCCCAAATTTTTCCCAAACCCCCCCAAATTTTCCCCAACCCCCCCAAAATCCCCCCAAAAGCCCCCAAACCCCCCCCAAAATCCCCCCAAAACCCCCTAAAATCCCCCCAAAACCCCCCCAAACCCCCGAAACCCCCCCCAAATTTTTCCCAAAACCCCCCCAAATTTTCCCCAAAACCCCCCCGAACCCCCCCGAACCCCCCCAACCCCCCCAGGTGAACTCCCTGGACGACAGCGGGGTCCTGGTGGGCAACTGGACGGGCGAGTACGGGCGGGGCACGAACCCCTCGGCCTGGGCCGGCTCCGTGGGGATCCTGCGCAGCTTCCTCAGCTCCGGGGCGCCCGTGCGCTACGGGCAGTGCTGGGTGTTCGCCGGCGTCGTCACCACCGGTGCGCACTGGTTTATACTGGGAGGGACTGGGAGGGGACTGGGAGGGGAGAAACGGGGAAAAAAACGGGGAAAATCGGGTGAGAAATGGAGGAGAAAGGGTTAAAAATGGGGGTTTGGGGGGGATTGGGAGGGACTGGTTTATACTGGGAGGGGACTGGGACAAACTGGGAGGGACTGGGAGGGGACTGGGAGGGGAGAAACGGGGGAAAAAACGGGGGAAATCGGGGAAAATCAGGGGGAAAATGGAGGAGAAAGGGTTAAAAATGGGGGTTGGGGGGACTGGGAGGGACTGGGAAGGGATTGGGAGGGACTGGGAGGGACTGGGAGGGAACTGGGACTGACTGGGACTGACTGGTTTATACTGGGAGGGACTGGGTGGGAAAAAATGGCGAAAAAACGGGGGAAATCGGGGGGAAAATGGGGGAAATTGGGTGAGAAATGGAGGAGAAAGGGTTAAAAATGGGGGTTGGGAGGGACTGGGAGGGACTGGGAGGGGACTGGTTTATACTGGGAGGGGACTGGGATAAACTAGGAGGGAACTGGGAGGGACTGGGAGGCACTGGGAGTGGAGAAATGGGGAAAAAACGGGGAAAATCAGGGGTAAAATGGAGGAGAAAGGGTTAAAAATGGGGGTTGGGACGGACTGGGAGGGACTGGGAGGGACTGGGAGGGGACTGGTTTATACTGGGAGGGGACTGGTTTGGACTGGGACGGACTGGGAGTGACTGTGAGGGGATTTGGGGTCACTGGGAGGGGATTTGGGGTCACTGGTTTGGACTGGTCTGGACTGGTTTGGGCCGGGGGCGCCCGTGCGCTACGGGCAGTGCTGGGTGTTCGCCGGCGTCGTCACCACCGGTGCGCACTGGTTTATACTGGGAGGGGACTGGGAGGGGACTGGGAGGGGAGAAACGGGGAAAAAACGGGGAAAATCGGGTGAGAAATGAGTGAGAAATGGAGGAGAAAGGGTTAAAAATGGGGGTTGGGGGGACTGGGAGGGACTGGGAGGGACTGGGAGGGGACTGGGAGGGACTGGGAGGCACTGGGAGGCACTGGTTTATACTGGGAGGGACTGGGAGGGAAAAAATGGGGAAAAAAACGGGAAAACGGGTGAAAAATGGAGGAGAAAGGGTTAAAAATGGGGACTGGGAGGGACTGGGAGGGAACTGGGAGGGAACTGGGAGGGACTAGGAGGGGACTGGGAGGGAACTGGGAGGGACTGGGAGGGACTGGGAGGGGACTGGGAGGGGACTGGGAGGGGATTTGGGGTCACTGGTTTGGACTGGTCTGGACTGGTTTGGGCCGGGGGCGCCCGTGCGCTACGGGCAGTGCTGGGTGTTCGCCGGCGTCGTCACCACCGGTGCGCACTGGTTTATACTGGGAGGGGACTGGGAGGGGACTGGGAGGGGAGAAACGGCGGAAAAACGGGGAAAATCGGGTGAGAAATGGAGGAGAAAGGGTTAAAAATGGGGGTTGGGGGGGGACTGGGAGGGACTGGGAGCGGACTGGGAGGGACTGGGACTGACTGGGACTGACTGGGAGTGACTGGGAGTGACTGGTTTATACTGGGAGGGGACTGGGAGGGGAGAAAAGGGGGAAAAACGGGGAAAATCGGGGAAAAAATGGGGAAAATCGGGTGAGAAATGAGTGAGAAATGGAGGAGAAAGGGTTAAAAATGGGGGTTGGGGGGGACTGGGAGGGACTGGGAGGAACTGGGAGGGACTGGGACAAACTGGGAGGGACTAGGAGGGAACTGGGAGGGGAGAAACGGGGAAAAAACGGGGAAAATCGGGGGGAAAATGGGGAAAATCGGGTGAGAAATGGAGGAGAAAGGGTTAAAAATGGGGGTTGGGGGGGGACTGGGAGGGACTGGGAGGGACTGGGAGGGGATTGAGAGGGACTGGGACAAACTGGGAGGGACTGGGAGGGACTGGGAGGGGAGAAACGGGGGAAAAACGGGGAAAATCGGGGAAAAAATGGGGGAAATCGGGGGAAAAATGGAGGAGAAAGGGTTAAAAATGGGGGTTTGGGGGGACTGGGAGGGACTGGGAGGGACTGGGAGGGACTGGGAGGCACTGGTTTATACTGGGAGGGACTGGGAGGGGAGAAACGGGGAAAAAACGGGGGAAATTGGGGGAAAAATGAGTGAGAAATGGAGGTGAAAGGGTTAAAAATGGGGGTTGGGGGGACTGGGAGGGACTGGGAGGGACTGGTTTATACTGGGAGGGGACTGGGATAAACTGGGAGGGAACTGGGAGGGACTGGGAGGCACTGGGAGTGGAGAAATGGGGAAAAAACGGGGAAAATCAGGGGTAAAATGGAGGAGAAAGGGTTAAAAATGGGGGTTGGGACGGACTGGGAGGGACTGGGAGGGACTGGGAGGGGACTGGTTTATACTGGGAGGGGACTGGTTTGGACTGGGACGGACTGGGAGTGACTGTGAGGGGATTTGGGGTCACTGTGAGGGGATTTGGGGTCACTGGTTTGGACTGGTCTGGACTGGTTTGGGCCGGGGGCGCCCGTGCGCTACGGGCAGTGCTGGGTGTTCGCCGGCGTCGTCACCACCGGTGCGCACTGGTTTATACTGGGAGGGACTGGGAGGGGACTGGGAGGGGATTGAGAGGGACTGGGACAAACTGGGAGGGACTGGGAGGGGACTGGGAGGGGAGAAACAGGGAAAAAACGGGGAAAATTGGGGGAAAAATGAGTGAGAAATGGAGGAGAAAGGGTTAAAAATGGGGGTTGGGGGGGACTGGGAGGGACTGGGAGCGGACTGGGAGGGACTGGGACTGACTGGGAGTGACTGGGAGTGACTGGTTTATACTGGGAGGGACTGGGAGGGGAGAAACAGGGAAAAAACGGGGAAAATTGGGGGAAAAATGAGTGAGAAATGGAGGAGAAAGGGTTAAAAATGGGGGTTGGGAGGGACTGGGAGGGACTGGGAGGGACTGGGAGGGACTGGGACAAACTGGGAGGGACTAGGAGGGAACTGGGAGGGGAGAAACGGGGGAAAAACGGGGAAAATCGGGGGGAAAATGGGGAAAATCGGGTGAGAAATGGAGGAGAAAGGGTTAAAAATGGGGGTTGGGGGGGGACTGGGAGGGACTGGGAGGGGATTGGGAGGGACTGGGACAAACTGGGAGGGACTGGGAGGGACTGGGAGGGGAGAAACGGGGGAAAAACGGGGAAAATCGGGTGAGAAATGGAGGAGAAAGGGTTAAAAATGGGGGTTGGGGGGGACTGGGAGGGACTGGGAGGGGATTGGGAGGGACTGGGAGGGACTGGGAGGCACTGGTTTATACTGGGAGGGACTGGGAGGGGAGAAATGGGGAAAAAACGGGGAAAACGGGTGAAAAATGGAGGAGAAAGGGTTAAAAATGGGGACTGGGAGGGACTGCGAGGAGACTGGGAGGAGACTGGGAGGGACTGGGAGGGAACTGGGAGGGACTGGGAGGGAACTGTGAGGGGACTGGTTTGGACTGGGACGGACTGGGAGTGACTGTGAGGGGATTTGGGGTCACTGGTTTGGACTGGTCTGGACTGGTTTGGGCCGGGGGCGCCCGTGCGCTACGGGCAGTGCTGGGTGTTCGCCGGCGTCGTCACCACCGGTGCGCACTGGTTTATACTGGGAGGGACTGGGAGGGGACTGGGAGGGGATTGAGAGGGACTGGGACAAACTGGGAGGGACTGGGAGGGGACTGGGAGGGGAGAAACGGCGAAAAAACGGGGGAAATCGGGGAAAAAACGGGGGAAATCGGGGGAAAAATGGAGGAGAAAGGGTTAAAAATGGGGGTTTGGGGGGATTGGGAGGGACTGGGAGCGGACTGGGAGGGACTGGGACTGACTGGGACTGACTGGGAGTGACTGGGAGTGACTGGTTTATACTGGGAGGGACTGGGAGGGGAGAAACAGGGAAAAAACGGGGAAAATTGGGGGAAAATGAGTGAGAAATGGAGGTGAAAGGGTTAAAAATGGGGGTTTGGGGGACTGGGAGGGACTGGGAGGGACTGGGAGGGACTGGGAGGGGTTGGTTTATACTGGGAGGGACTGGGAGGGGAGAAACGGGGAAAAAACGGGGGAAATCGGGGGTGAAATGGAGGAGAAAGGGTTAAAAATGGGGATTGGGAGGGACTGGGAGGGACTGGGAGGGACTGGTCTGGACTGGGAGGGGATTTAGGGTTACTGGTTTATACTGGGAGGGACTGGTTTGTACTGGGAGGGCACTGGGAGTCACTGGGAGTTGCTTGGAGTGGTTTATACTGGGTTAAACTGGTTTCTACTGGTTTAAACTGCCTTAAACTGGTTCTTACTGGTTTGTACGGGTTTATACTGGTTTATACTGGGTTAAACTGGCTGGAACTGGGGCATAACTCCACTCCTTACTGGTTTATACTGGGTTAAACTGGGTTATACTGGTTTAAACCGCCTTAAACTGGTTCATACTGGTTCGTACTGGTTTGTACTGGTTTATACTGGTTCATACTGGTTTGTACTGGTTTATACTGGTTTATACTGGTCCGTACTGGTTTCTACTGGGTTAAACTGGCTGGGACTGGGCCGTAACTCCACTCCTTACTGGTTTGTACTGCGTTAAACTGGTTTCTGCTGTTTTAAACTGGTTTAAACGTCCTTAAACTGGTATGTACTGGTTTCTACTGGTTCATACTGGTTTGTACTGGTTTATACTGGTTTATACTGGTCCGTACTGGTTTGTACTGGTGGAAAATGGGCCATAACTCCACTCCTTACTGGTTTGTACTGGGTTAAACTGGTTTTTACTGTTTTAAACCGGTTTAAACGGCTTTAAATGGGTTTCTACTGGTTTCTACTGGTTCGTACTGGTTCGTACTGGTTTATACTGGTCCGTACTGGTTTGTACTGGTTTGTACTGGTGGAAACTGGGCCATAACTCCACTCCTTACTGGTTTTTTAGTGTCTTAAACTGGTTTCTACTGTTTTAAACTGGTTTAAACGGCCTTAAACTGGTTTCTACTGGTTCATACTGGTTTGTACTGGTTTGTACTGGTTTCTACTGGGTTAAACTTGCTGGAACTGGGCCATAACTCCACTCCTTACTGGTTTGTACTGGGTTAAACTGGTTTTTACTGTTTTAAACCGGTTTAAACGGCCTTAAATGGGTTTCTACTGGTTCGTACTGGTTCATACTGGTTTGTACTGGTTTATACTGGTTTATACTGGTCCGTACTGGTTTCTACTGGTTTAAACTGGCTGGAACTGGGCCATAACTCCACACCTTATTGGTTTGTACTGGGTTATACCGGTTTAAACGGCCTTAAACGGGTTTCTACTGGTTCGTACTGGTTCGTACTGGTTCATACTGGTTTGTACTGGTTTATACTGGTCCGTACTGGTTTCTACTGGTTTATACTGGCTGGAACTGGGCCATAACTCCACTCCTTACTGGTTTGTACTGGGTTAAATTGGTTTTTACTGTTTTAAACCGGTTTAAACGGCTTTAAATGGGTTTCTAGTGGTTTATACTGGTTTGTACTGGTTTATACTGGTTTGTACTGGTTTATACTGGTCCGTACTGGTTTCTACTGGGTTAAACTTGCTGGAACTGGGCCATAACTCCACTCCTTACTGGTTTGTACTGGGTTAAATTGGTTTTTACTGTTTTAAACCGGTTTAAATGGCCTTAAACCGGTTTCTACTGGTTCATACTGGTTTCTACTGGTTTATACTGGTTTATACTGGTCCGTACTGGTTTCTACTGGTTTAAACTGGCTGGAACTGGGCCATAACTCCACTCCTTATTGGTTTGTACTGGGTTATACCGGTTTAAACGGCCTTAAATGGGTTTCTACTGGTTTCTACTGGTTCGTACTGGTTTGTACTGGTTCATACTGGTTTGTACTGGTTTATACTGGTTTATACTGGTTTATACTGGTCCGTACTGGTTTGTACTGGTGGAAAATGGGCCATAACTCCACTCCTTACTGGTTTGTACTGGGTTAAACTGGTTTTTACTGTTTTAAACCGGTTTAAACGGCTTTAAATGGGTTTCTACTGGTTCGTACTGGTTCGTACTGGTTCGTACTGGTTTATACTGGTCCGTACTGGTTTGTACTGGTTTGTACTGGTGGAAACTGGGCCATAACTCCACTCCTTACTGGTTTTTTAGTGTCTTAAACTGGTTTCTACTGTTTTAAACTGGTTTAAACGGCCTTAAACTGGTTTCTACTGGTTCATACTGGTTTGTACTGGTTTGTACTGGTTTCTACTGGGTTAAACTGGCTGGAACTGGGCCATAACTCCACTCCTTACTGGTTTGTACTGGGTTAAACTGGTTTTTACTGTTTTAAACCGGTTTAAACGGCTTTCAATGGGTTTCTACTGGTTCGTACTGGTTCGTACTGGTTCATACTGGTCCGTACTGGTCCGTACTGGTCAGTGCTGCGCTGCCTGGGGCTGCCCACCCGCACGGTGACCAATTACAACTCGGCGCACGACACGGACGCGTCGCTGACCACCGACATCTACCTGGACGAGAGCATGCGGCCGCTGGAGCGCCTCAACACCGACTCCGTCTGGTACTGGTTCTTACTGGTTTATACTGGTTTATACTGGGAGGGGACTGGGAGGGGCTGGGAGGGGTTGGGAGGGGATTGGGGGGGGTTGGGAGGGAGTTAAAGGGGTAAAAGTGGGGGGAAAGGGTTAAAAAGGGGGATTTGGGGTTACTGGGAGGGACTGGGAGGGGATTGGGAGGGACTGGGAGGGAACTGGGAGGGAACTGGGAGGGACTGGGAGGGGATTGGGAGGGACTGGGAGGGACTGGGAGGGGAACTGGGAGGGACTGGGAGGGAACTGGGAGGGGACTGGGAGGGGACTGGGAGGGGATTGGGAGGGACTGGGAGGGACTGGGAAGGCATTTGGGGTTACTGGTTTATACTGGGAGGGGACTGGTTTGGAGTGGGAGGGCACTGGGAGGGACTGGGAGGGGATTTGGGGTTACTGGTTTATACTGGGAGGGACTGGGAGGGACTGGGAGGGACTGGTTTATACTGGGAGGGAACTGGAGGGACTGGTTTGGACTGGGAGGGAACTGGGAGGGGACTGGGAGGGAACTGGGAGGGACTGGGAGGGGATTGGGAGGGGATTTGGGGTTACTGGTTTATACTGGGAAGGGACTGGGAGGGGATTGGGAGGGACTGGTTTATAGTGGGAGGGAACTGGTTTGTACTGGGATGAACTGGGAGGGACTGGGAGGGGACTGGGAGGGAACTGGTTTGGACTGGTTTGGACTGGTTTGGACTGGGAGCAAACTGGGAGGGACTAGGAGGGGATTTGGGGTTACTGGTTTATACTGGGAGGGAACTGGGATGAACTGGGAGGGAGTTTGGGGTCCCTGGGAGTGGATTTGGGCCTACTGGGAGTCACTGGTTTGGGGTTTTTCCATTACTGGTTTGTACTGGGTTGAGGTCTGGGGTGACTGGGATGAACTGGGATGAACTGGGAGGGGACTGGGAGGGGACTGGGAGGGGATTCGGGGTTACTGGTTTGTACTGGGAGGGGACTGGTTTATACTGGGAGGGACTGGGAGGGCCTAAAATGGGGGGAAAGGTGTGTTTTTCATACTGGTTTATACTGGTTTGACTCATAGCGCTCCATACTGGTTTATACTGGTTCATACTGGTTCATACTGGTTCATACTGGTTCATACTGGGAGGGCACTGACAGCCCCTAAAATCACCCCGGACCTCATTTTCCATACTGGTTTCTACTGGTTTGCCTCATACTGGTTTATACCGCTCCATACTGGTCCGTACTGGTCCGTACTGGTCCGTACTGGTTTATACTGGTTTATACTGGTTTGTACTGGTTTCCCAGGAACTTCCACGTGTGGAACGACTGCTGGATGAAGCGGCCGGACCTCCCCGACGGCTACGACGGGTGGCAAGTGGTGGACGCCACCCCCCAGGAGACCAGCAGCGGTACTGGTTTATACTGGTTTATACTGGTTTATACTGGTTTATACTGGTTTGGGCTGGTTTGGGCTGGTTCGGGCTGGTTTGGACTGGTTTGGACTGGTTTAGACTGGTTTAGACTGGTTTGGACTGGGAGGGAGGCCTCAGGGAGTGGCTGGAGGGGGTCAGGAGGTGGTGCTGGCCTCATACTGGTTTATACTGGTTTATACTGGTTTATACTGGTTTGGGCTGGTTTGGACTGGTTTGGGCTGGTTTAGACTGGTTTATAGTGGTTTGGACTGGGAGGGAGGCCTCAAGGAGGGGGTGGTGGCCTCATACTGGTTTATACTGGTTTATACTGGTTTGGACTGGTTTATACTGGTCTGTACTGGTCCATACTGGTCCATACCAGTCCATACCGGTCCATACTGGTCCATACTGGTTTATACTGGTCCATACTAGTCCATACTGGTTTATACCGGTCCATACCGGTTCATACTGGTTTATACTGGTTTATACCAGTCCATACTGGTCCATACCGGTCTATACCGGTCCATACTGGTTTATACTGGTCCCTACTGGTTTATACTGGTTTATACTGGTCCATACCGGTCCATACCGGTCCATACTGGTTAATACTGGTTTATACTAGTCCATACCGTTCCATACCGGTCCATACTCGTCCATACCGGTCTGTACTGGTCCATACTGGTCCATACTGGTTTATACCGGTCCATACCGGTCCATACTGATCCATACTGGTCTATACCGGTCCATACTGGTTTATACCGGTCCATACCAGTTTATACTGGTCCATACTGGTCTATACCTGTCCA
The DNA here is from genome assembly GCF_041296385.1 of Aphelocoma coerulescens. NCBI lineage: Eukaryota > Metazoa > Chordata > Aves > Passeriformes > Corvidae > Aphelocoma > Aphelocoma coerulescens. The sequence goes on from NW_027183474.1 coordinate 622,696, forward strand.
TACTGGTTTATACCGGTCCATACTGGTCCATACTGGTTTATACCGGTCCATACTGGTTTATACCGGTCCATTCCAGTCCATACCAGTCCATACCATTCCATACTGATCGATATTGATCCATACCAGTCCATAATGGTTTATACCAGCCCATACTAGTTTATACTGGTCCCTACTGGTTTATACCGGTCCATACCGCTCCCTACCGGTTTATACTGGTTGACACCGGTCCATACTGGTCCATACTGGTTTATACCGGTCCATAGCGGTCCATACCGGTTCATACTGGTTTATACTGGTTTATACTGGTTTATACCAGTCCATACTGGTCCATACCGGTCTATACCAGTCCATACCGGTCCATACTGGTCCATACTGGTTTATACTGGTTTATACTGGTCCATACTGGTCCATACTGGTTTATACCGGTCCATACTGGTCCATACCGGCCCATACTGGTTAATACTGGTTTATACTGGTTCATACCGGTCCATACCGGACCATACCGGCCCATACTGGTTTATACTGGTCCATACTGGTTTATACTGGTCCATACTGGTCCATACCGGTCCATACTGGTTTATACTGGTTTATACTGGTTTACACCAGTCCATACTGGTCCCTACTGGTCCATACTGATTTATACCGGTCCATAACGCTCCTTACCGGTTTATACTGGTTGACACCGGTCCATACCGGTCCATACTGGTTTATACCGGTCCATACCGGTCCATACCAGTCCATACCATTCCATACTGATCGATATTGATCCATACCAGTCCATACTGGTTTATACCAGCCCATACTAGTTTATACCGGTCCCTACTGGTTTATACCGGTCCATACCGCTCCCTACCGGTTTATACTGGTTGACACCGGTCCATACCGGTCCATACTGGTTTATACCGGTCCGTAGCGGTCCATACCGGTTCATACTGGTTTATACTGGTTTATACTGGTTTATACCAGTCCATACTGGTCCATACCGGTCTATACCAGTCCATACCGGTCCATACTGGTCCATACTGGTTTATACTGGTTTATACTGGTCCATACTGGTCCATACTGGTTTATACCGGTCCATACTGGTCCATACCGGCCCATACTGGTTAATACTGGTTTATACTGGTTCATACCGGTCCATACCGGACCATACCAGCCCATACTGGTTTATACTGGTCCATACTGGTTTATACTGGTCCATACTGGTCCATACCGGTCCATACTGGTTTATAGTGCTTTATACTGGTTTACACCAGTCCATACTGGTCCCTACTGGTTTATACCGGTCCATACCGCTCCCTACCGGTCTATACTGGTTGACACCGGTCCATACTGGTTTATACTGGTCCATCCCGCTCTCTCCCCTCCCCCCAGGCCTGTTCTGCTGCGGGCCCTGCTCGGTGACGGCCGTCAAGAACGGCCACGTCTTCCTCAAGTACGACACGCCCTTCGTCTTCGCCGAGGTGGGCGTGGCCGCCGCATGCAAATCAGGGTGGGCGGGGTTATGCTAATGAGAGGGCGTGGTCGGGGCTATGCTAACGAGGGGGCGTGGTCACGGGTATGCTAATGAGGGGGCGTGGCCGCGCAGGTGAACAGCGACAAGGTGTACTGGCAGCGGCAGGCGCACGGCGGCTTCGCCGTGGTGCACGTGGAGGAGGGAGCCATCGGCCGCAGCATCAGCACCCTGGCGGCCGGCGCGGCCGGGAGAGCCGACATCACCCACCTCTACAAGCACCCCGAGGGTGAGGCGGCACCCAGGGGTGATCGATGAGGGATTGATTAGTGATTGGTTAGGGATTGGTTAGTGATTGGTTAGGGATTGATGGGGGAGCAATGGGGGAGCAATGGAGGAGCAATGGGGGATCAATGAGGGAGCAATGGGGGAGTAATGGGTGACAGATGGGTGATCAATAGGTGATAGATGGGGGATCGATGGGTGACAGATGGGTAATTGATAAGTGATTGATTAGTGATTAATAAGTGATTGATGGGGGAGCAATGGGGGAGCAATGGGGGAGCAATGGGGGATCAATGAGGGAGCAATGGGGGATCAATGGGGGATCAATGGGGGAGCACTGGAGGAGCAATGGGGGATCAATAGGTGATAGATGGGTGATCAATGGATGACAGATAGGGGATCAGTAGGATATAGATGGGTGATCAATGGGGCATTAATGGGGGATCAATGGGGGATCAATGGGGGATGGATGGGTGATGGATGGGTGATCAATGAGGGAGCAATGGGGGAGTAATGGGTGACAGATGGGTGATCAATAGGTGATAGATGGGGGATGGATGGGTGACAGATGGGTGATCAATAGGTGATAGATGGGTGAGCAATGGGTGACAGATGGGTGATCAATGGGAGATCAATAGGTGATCAATAGGTGACCGGTGGATGAGCAATGGGTGACTGATGGGTGATCAATGGGGGAGCAATGGAGGAGCAATGGGTGATCAATGGGGCATCAATGGGGGATCAGTGGGTGATCAATGGGTGATGGATGGGTGATCAGTGGGGCATTAGTGGCTGATCAATGGGGGATCAATGCGGGATCAATCAATGCGGGATCAATCAATGGGGGATCAATGGGTGATCAATGAGGGAGCAATGGGGGAGGAATGGATGGGGGATCAATCAATGAGGGATCAATGCGCTGGCGGCCGGCGCGGCCGGGAGAGCCGACATCACCCACCTCTACAAGCACCCCGAGGGTGAGGCGGCAGCCAGGGGTGATCGATGAGGGATTGATTAGTGATTGGTTAGGGATTGGTTAGTGATCGATGGGGGAGGAATGGGGGAGCAATGGGAGAATCAGTGGGGTAGCGATGGGGGAGCAATGGGGGAGCAATGGGGGATCAATGGGGGAGCAATGGGGGAGTAATGGGTGACAGATGGGTGATCAATGGGTGATAGATGGGTGAGCAATGGGTGAGGGATGGGTGATCAATGGGTGATCAATAGGTGATCAATAGGTGACCGGTGGGTGAGCAATGGGTGACTGATGGGTGATCAATGGGAGAGCAATGGAGGAGCGATGGGGGATCAATCAATGGGGGAGCAATGGGGCAGCAATGGATGGGGGATCAATCAATGAGGGATCAATGGGGGAGCAATGGAGGGGCGATGGGGGAGCAATGGATGGGGGATCAATCAATGAGGGATCAATGCGCTGGCGGCCGGCGCGGCCGGGAGAGCCGACATCACCCACCTCTACAAGCACCCCGAGGGTGAGGCGGCACCCAGGGGTGATTGATTAGGGATTGATTAGTGATTGGTTAGGGATTGATAAGTGATTGATTACTGATTAATAAGTGATTGATGGGGGAGCAATGGAGAATCAGTAGGGGATCAATGGGGCAGCAATGGAGGAGCAATGGGGGAGCAATGGGGGATCAATGAGGGAGCAATGGGGGAGTAATGGGTGACAGATGGGTGATCAATAGGTGATAGATGGGGGATCGATGGGTGACAGATGGGTAATTGATAAGTGATTGATTAGTGATTGATAAGTGATTGATGGGGGAGCAATGGGGGAGCAATGGGGGATCAATGAGGGAGCAATGGGGGATCAATGGGGGAGCAATGGGGGATCAATGGGGGAGCACTGGAGGAGCAATGGGGGATCAATAGGTGATAGATGGGTGATCAATGGATGACAGATAGGGGATCAGTAGGATATAGATGGGTGGTCAATGGGGCATTAATGGGGGATCAATGGGGGATCAATGGGGGATGGATGGGTGATGGATGGGTGATCAATGAGGGAGCAATGGGGGAGTAATGGGTGACAGATGGGTGATCAATAGGTGATAGATGGGGGATGGATGGGTGACAGATGGGTGATCAATAGGTGACCGATGGGTGAGCAATGGGTGACTGATGGGTGATCAATGGGTGATCAATAGGTGATCAATAGGTGACCGGTGGGTGAGCAATGGGTGACTGATGGGTGATCAATGGGGGAGCAATGGATGAGCGATGGGTGATCAATGGGGCATCAATGGGGGATCAGTGGGTGATCAATGGGTGATGGATGGGTGATCAGTGGGACATTAGTGGCTGATCAATGGGGGATCAATGCGGGATCAATCAATGCGGGATCAATCAATGGGGGATCAATGGGGGAGCAATGGGGGATCAATGGGGGAGCAATGGGGGAGCAATGGGGGAACAATGGATGGGGGATCAATCAATGAGGGATCAATGCGCTGGCGGCCGGCGCGGCCGGGAGAGCCGACATCACCCACCTCTACAAGCACCCCGAGGGTGAGGCGGCACCCAGGGGTGATCGATTAGGGATTGATTAGTGATTGGTTAGGGATTGGTTAGTGATTGGTTAGGGATTGATGGGGGAGCAATGGGGGAGCAATGGGGGATCAATGAGGGAGCAATGGGGGAGTAATGGGTGACAGATGGGTGATCAATAGGTGATAGATGGGTGAGCAATGGGTGAGGGATGGGTGATCAATAGGTGATCAATAGGTGACCGGTGGGTAAGCAATGGGTGACTGATGGGTGATCAATGGGGGAGCAATGGAGGAGCAATGGGGGATCAATGGGTGATTGATGGGTGACAGATGGGTGATCAATGGGTGATGGATGGGTGATCAATGGGGCATTAGTGGCTGATCAATGGGGGATCAATCAATGGGGGATCAATGGGGGATCAATGGGGGAGCAATGGGGGATCAATGGGGGAGCAATGGATGGGGGATCAATCAATGAGGGATCAATGCGCTGGCGGCCGGCGCGGCCGGGAGAGCCGACATCACCCACCTCTACAAGCACCCCGAGGGTGAGGCGGCACCCAGGGGTGATCGATTAGGGATTGATTAGTGATTGGTTAGGGATTGGTTAGCGATTGGTTAGGGATTGAGGGGGGAGCAATGGGGGAGCAATGGAGGAGCAATGGGGGATCAATGAGGGAGCAATGGGGGAGTAATGGGTGACAGATGGGTGATCAATAGGTGATAGATGGGGGATCGATGGGTGACAGATGGGTAATTGATAAGTGATTGATTAGTGATTGATAAGTGATTGATGGGGGAGCAATGGGGGAGCAATGGGGGATCAATGAGGGAGCAATGGGGGATCAATGGGGGATCAATGGGGGAGCACTGGAGGAGCAATGGGGGATCAATAGGTGATAGATGGGTGATCAATGGATGACAGATAGGGGATCAGTAGGATATAGATGGGCGATCAATGGGGCATTAATGGGGGATCAATGGGGGATCAATGGGGGATGGATGGGGGATGGATGGGTGATCAATGAGGGAGCAATGGGGGAGTAATGGGTGACAGATGGGTGATCAATAGGTGATAGATGGGGGATGGATGGGTGACAGATGGGTGATCAATAGGTGATAGATGGGTGAGCAATGGGTGATGGATGGGCGATCAATGGGTGATCAATAGGTGATCAATAGGTGACCGGTGGATGAGCAATGGGTGACTGATGGGTGATCAATGGGGGAGCAATGGAGGAGCAATGGGGGATCAATGGGGCATCAATGGGGGATCAGTGGGTGATCAATGGGTGATGGATGGGTGATCAGTGGGACATTAGTGGCTGATCAATGGGGGATCAATGCGGGATCAATCAATGCGGGATCAATCAATGGGGGATCAATCAATGGGGGATCAATGAGGGAGCAATGGGGGAGGAATGGATGGGGGATCAATCAATGAGGGATCAATGCACTGGCGGCCGGCGCGGCCGGGAGAGCCGACATCACCCACCTCTACAAGCACCCTGAGGGTGAGGCGGCAGCCAGGGGCGATCGATTAGGGATTGATTAGTGATTGGTTAGTGATTGGTTAGTGATTGGTTAGGGATTGATGGGGGAGCAATGGGGGAGCAATGGAGGAGCAATGGGGGATCAATGAGGGAGCAATGGGGGAGGAATGGGTGACAGATGGGTGATCAATAGGTGATAGATGGGTGATCAATGGGTGATGGATGGGTGATCAATGGGTGATCAATAGGTGATCAATAGGTGACCGGTGGGTGAGCAATGGGTGACTGATGGGTGATCAATGGGGGAGCAATGGAGGAGCGATGGGTGATCAATGGGGCATCAATGGGGGATCAGTGGGTGATCAATGGGTGATGGATGGGTGATCAATGGGGCATTAGTGGCTGATCAATGGGGGATCAATGCGGGATCAATCAATGTGGGATCAATCAATGGGGGATCAATGAGGGAGCAATGGGGGAGGAATGGATGGGGGATCAATCAATGAGGGATCAATGCGCTGGCGGCCGGCGCGGCCGGGAGAGCCGACATCACCCACCTCTACAAGCACCCCGAGGGTGAGGCGGCACCCAGGGGTGATCGATTAGGGATTGATTAGTGATTGGTTAGTGATTGATTAGTGATTGATGGGGGAGCAATGGGGGAGCAATGGGGAATCAATGGGGGATCAATGAGGGAGCAATGGGGGAGTAATGGGTGACAGATGGGTGATCAATAGGTGATAGATGGGTGAGCAATGGGTGAGGGATGGGTGATCAATAGGTGATCAATAGGTGACCGGTGGGTAAGCAATGGGTGACTGATGGGTGATCAATGGGGGAGCAATGGAGGAGCAATGGGGGATCAATGGGTGATTGATGGGTGACAGATGGGTGATCAATGGGTGATGGATGGGTGATCAATGGGGCATTAGTGGCTGATCAATGGGGGATCAATCAATGGGGGATCAATGGGGGATCAATGGGGGAGCAATGGGGGATCAATGGGGGAGCAATGGATGGGGGATCAATCAATGAGGGATCAATGCGCTGGCGGCCGGCGCGGCCGGGAGAGCCGACATCACCCACCTCTACAAGCACCCCGAGGGTGAGGCGGCACCCAGGGGTGATCGATTAGGGATTGATTAGTGATTGATTAGTGATCGATGGGGGAGCAATGGGGGAGCAATGGGAGAATCAGTGGGGGATCAATGGGGGAGCAATGGGGGAGCAATGGGGGAGCAATGGGGGATCAATGAGGGAGCAATGGGGGAGTAATGGGTGACAGATCGGGGATCAATAAGTGATAGATGGGGGATCGATGGGTGACAGATGGGTAATTGATAAGTGATTGATTAGTGATTGATAAGTGATTGATGGGGGAGCAATGGAGCAATGGAGGAGCAATGGGGGAGCAATGGGTGATGGATGGGTGATCAATGGGTGATGGATGGGTGATCAATGGGGCATTAGTGGCTGATCAATGGGTGATCAATGGGTGATAGATGGGTGATCAATGGGGCATTAGTGGCTGATCAATGGGGGATCAATGGGGGATGGATGGGTGATCAATGGGTGATCAATGAGGGAGCAATGGGGGATCAATGGGGGAGGAATGGATGGGGGATCAATCAATGAGGGATCAATGCGCTGGCGGCCGGCGCGGCCGGGAGAGCCGACATCACCCACCTCTACAAGCACCCCGAGGCTGAGGCGGCACCCAGGGGTGATCGATGGGTGATTGATGCGTGATCGATGGGTGATTGATTAGTGATTGATGGGTGGTCAATGGGGGAGCAATGGGGGACAGATGGGTGATCAATCAGTGATAGATGAGTGAGCAATAGGTGACGGATGGGTGACCGATGGGTGATCAATGGGGGATCAATGGGGGACAGATGGGTGACTGATGGGTGATTGATGGGTGATGGATGGGTGATTGATGGGTGACCCAACCCTTGACCCCATGACCCAACCATTGACCTCTTGATCCAACCATTGACCTCATGACCAACCCTTGACCCCTTGACCCCTTGACCAACCCTTGACCAACCCTTGACCCAACCATTGCCCCCTTGACCCAACCCTTGACCCCTCGACCCAACTCTTGACCCCATGACCCAACCATTGACCCCTTGACCCAACCCTTGGCCTCTTGACCCAATCCTTGACCAACGCTTGCCCAACCGTTGCCCCCATGACCCAACCGTTGACCAACCCTTGACCAACCCTTGACCAACCACTGACCCCTCGACCCAACCCTTGACCCCATGACCCAACCATTGACCCCTTGATCCAACCATTGACCTCATGACCCCACCCTTGGCCCCTTGACCCAACCATTGACCCCTTGACCCAACCACTGACCTCTTGATCCAACCATTGACCTCATGACCAACCCTTGACCCCTTGACCCCATGACCCAGCCCCTGACCAACCCTTGACCCCTTGACCCAACCATTGACCCCATGACCCCACTCTTGACCCCTTGACCCAACCGTTGCCCCCATGACCCAACCCTTGACCCCTTGACCCCTTGACCCCATAACCCCACCCTTGACCCAACCCTTGACCCCTTGACCCAACCCTTGCCCCCATGACCCAACCCTTGACCCCATGACCCAACCATTGCCCCCACGACCCAACCCTTGACCCCTTGACCCAACCCTTGACCAACCCTTGACCCAACCCTTGACCAACCCTTGGCCAACCCTTGACCCCTCGACCCAACCCTTGACCCCTTGACCCAACCATTGACCAACCATTGACCAACCATTGACCTCTTGACCCAACCCTTGACCCCTTGACCCCACTCTTGACCCCTTGACCCAACCGTTGCCCCCATGACCCAACCCTTGACCCCATGACCCAACCCTTGACCAACCCATGACCCAACCCTTGACCCCTCGACCCAAACCTTGACCCCTTGACCCCTTGACCCCACCCTTGACCCCTTGCCCCCACGACCCAACCATTGCCCCCACACCCCAACCCTTGCCCCCATGACCCAACCGTTGCCCCCATGACCCAACCCTTGCCCCCATGACCCAACCCTTGACCCCTTGACCCAACCATTGACCCCTTGACCCATCCATTGACCCCATGACCCAACCATTGACCCCTTGACCCCACCCTTGACCCCTTGACCCAACCCTTGACCAACCATTGACCAACCATTGACCCCATGACCCAACCCTTGACCCCTTGACCCAACCCTTGACCCTTCGACCCAACCATTGACCCCTTGGCCCAACCCTTGACCAACCCTTGACCAACCCTTGCCCCCATGACCCAACCGTTGCCCCCATGACCCCACCCTTGACCCCTTGACCCAACCATTGACCCCATGACCCAACCCTTGACCCCTTGACCCAACCCTTGACCCCTTGACCCCACCCTTGACCCCTTGACCCAACCCTGGACCAACCATTGACCGCATGACCCCACCCTTGGCCTCTTGACCCAACCCTTGACCCAACCCTTGACCCCTTGACCCAACCCTTGCCCTCTTGACCCAACCCTTGACCCCTTGACCCCATGACCCAACCCTTGACCAACCCTTGCCCTCTTGACCCAACCCTTGACCAACCCTTGACCCCTTGACCCAACCCTTGCCCCGCCGCTTGCCCCCTGCGCCAGGCTCGGAGGAGGAGCGCCGCGCCGTCTCCACGGCCACCGCCCACGGCTCCCGGCCGCGCAACCGCGCCGCGGCCTCGGCCGGCGAGCTGACGCTGACGGTGGCCGCCGGCCCGGCCGTGGCCGGAGCCGAGCTGGAGCTGCGGGCGCTGGTGCGGAACCAAGGCCCGGAGCCGCGGACGCTGCGGCTCCGCCTCTCGCTCTGCGCCGTCCGCTACACCGGCGTGGCCGGAGCCGCCTTCCGGCAGGAGCAGCACCGCCGGACAGTGCCGCCGGGCCAGGGTGAGCCACTGGGAGGGACTGGGAGGGACTGGGAGGGGATTGGGAGGGGCTGGGAGGGACTGGGAGGGAACTGGGAGGGGACTGGGATGGACTGGGAGGGACTGGGAGGGGATTGGGAGGGACTGGGAGGGGATTGGGAGGGGAGTGGGAGGGACTGGGAGGGGTGAAAAGGGGGTTTGGGGGGACTGGTTTGGGGTTTGGGGTTACTGGGAGGGGACTGGGAGGGACTTGGAGGGACTGGGAGGGGACTGGGAGGGGACTGGGAGGGAACTGGGATGGACTGGGAGGGGCTGGGAGGGACTGGGATGGACTGGGAGGGACTGGGAGGGACTGGGAGGGGTGAAAAGGGAGTGTGGGGTTACTGGTTTGTACTGGTTTGGGGTTTGGGGTTACTGGGAGGGGACTGGGAGGGACTGGGAGGGACTGGGAGGGACTCAGAGGGACTGGGAGGGACTGGGAGGGAACTGGGAGGGACTGGGAGGGACTGGGAAGGGACTGGGAGGGATTGGGAGGAGGTTGGAACAAACTGGGAGGGACTGGGAGGGAATGAAAGGGTTAAAATTGCAGGGAAAAGGGGGATTTGGGGTTACTGGTTTATACTGGGAGGGCACTGGGAAGGGACTGGGAAGGACTGGGAGGAACTGGGAAGTACTGGGAGGGACTGGGAGGGAACTGGGATGGACTGGGAGGGCACTGGGAGGGAACTGGGAGGGACTGGGAGGGGTGAAAAGGGAGTGTGGGGTTACTGGTTTGTACTGGTTTGGGGGTTTGGGGTTATTGAGAGGGGACTGGGAGGGACTGGGAGGGACTGGGAGGGGTGAAAAGAGGGGGCTACTGGTTTATACTGGTTTGGGGTTTGGGGTTACTGGTTTATACTGGTTTGGGGTTACTGGTTTGGGGTTTGGGGTTACTGGTTTATACTGGTTTGGGGTTACTGGTTTGGGGTTTGGGGTTACTGGTTTATACTGGTTTGGGGTTACTGGTTTGGGGTTTGGGGTTACGAGCCCCCCGGGGGTGTCCCCGCTGTCGCCTGAGCCCCCCGGGGGTGTCCCCTGAGCCCCCCGGGGGTGTCCCCTGAGCCCCCCAGGGGTGTCCCCTGAGCCCCGGGGGTGTCCCCTGAGCCCCCCGGGGGTGTCCCCTGAGCCCCCCAGGGGTGTCCCCTGAGCCCCCCGGGGGTGTCCCCTGAGCCCCGGGGGTGTCCCCTGAGCCCCCCGGGGGTGTCCCCTGAGCCCCCCGGGGGTGTCCCCTGAGCCCCCCGGGGGTGTCCCCTGAGCCCCCCGGGGATGTCCCCTGAGCCCCCCGGGGGTGTCCCCTGAGCCCCCCGGGGATGTCCCCTGAGCCCCCCAGGGGTGTCCCCTGAGCCCCGGGGCTGTCCCCTGAGCCCCCCGGGGGTGTCCCCTGAGCCCCCCGGGGGTGTCCCCGGTATCCCCTGAGCCCCCCGGGGGTGTCCCCTGAGCCCCCCAGGGGTGTCCCCGGTATCCCCTGAGCCCCCCGGGGGTGTCCCCTGAGCCCCCCGGGGATGTCCCCTGAGCCCCCCGGGGGTGTCCCCGCTGTCCCCCCGCAGAGGAGACGGTGACCATGACCGTGACCTACACCGAGTACCAGCCCCACGTGGGTGACCAGGACGCCCTGAAGCTGACGGTGGCCGGAAACGTCCAGGAGACCGGCCAGGTGCTGGCCAAGGAGCTGCGGGTCCAGCTGCACTCGCCGGAGCTGACGCTGACGGTACGGGGGGTGGCGAGGGGTGGGGGGTCGTCGATAGCGGGAGGTTCCGCAAATCTTGGGGGGGGGTTCCTGGAAAAATTCGGGATAATCCCAAAAATTTGGGGTTGGTGTTGGAGGGGGCACCGGGTAGACCTGATGTCCCTAAATCCCCATTGGGTTTAATGGGTAGACCTGGTGTCCCAAAGTTTCCGGTCTTTTTTCGTGGGTAGACCTGGTGTCCTAAATTTTGGAATTTCTTTAATGGCTAGACCTGATGTCCAAAAATTCTTATTGTCTTTGATGGGTAGACCTGATGTCCAAGAATTTCCATTGACTTCAATGGGTAGACCTGATGTCCAAAAATTCCTATTGACTTCAATGGGTAGACCTGATGTCCAAAAATTCCTATTGACTTTAATGGGTAGACCTGATGTCCAAAAATTCCCCATTGCCTTCAATGGGTAGACCTGATGTCCCTTGGACTTCCATTGCCTTCAATGGGTAGACCTGATGTCCCTTGGCTTCCCATTATCTTCAATGGGTAGACCTGATGTCGCTCGCCTTCCCATTACTTTCAATGGGTAGACCTGATGTCCCTCGGTTTCCCATTACTTTCAATGGGTAGACCTGATGCCCCTCGGTTTCCCATTGCCTTCAATGGGTAGACCTGATGTCCCTCGGTTTCCCATTGCCTTCAGTGGGTAGACCTGATGTCCAAACCATTTTTGCCCCAAATCTGCCAATTTTGGCTTTAAACCCCGCCATTTTTCTGCTAAAAATCGCCATTTTTGAGCTAAACCCGCTCGTTTTGGGCTAAAAATCCCCGCATCGAGAATTTTCCCGATGAACCCGCAAATTTGGGGGCGGAAAGTGTGATTTTTTTAGGGCTGAAAGAGGTGATTTTTGGGGGGTTAAACCCGGTGATTTTTTGGGGTGAAACGCGGGGATTTTGGGGGAATTTCGGGCTGAGATTGGGGTTGGTTTTTTTTTGGGGTGAAAACGTGGGATTTGGGGTGTCCCGGCAGCTCCTGGGCCCGGCCGTGGTGGGACAGGAGGTGTCGGTCCAGGTGGTTTTCCAGAATCCCCTTCCCGAGCCTCTGACCGGGGCCTCGCTCAGGATGGAGGGGGCCGGGATCTCCTGCCCCAAACCGGTGTCACTGGGGTGAGACTGGGAGCAACTGGGAGGGACTGGGAGGGACTGGGAGGGGACTGGGAGGGACTGGGAGGGACTGGGAGGGGACTGGGAGCGACTGGGAGGGACTGGGAGGGGACTGGGAGCGACTGGGAGGGACTGGGAGGGGCGTGGGAGGGACTGGGAGGGGACTGGGAGCGACTGGGAGGGACTGGGAGGGGGTTGGAACAAACTGGGAGGGACTGGGAGGGAGTGAAAGGGTTAAAATTGCAGGGAAAAGGGGGATTTGGTGTTACGGGTTTATACTGGGAGGGCACTGGGAAGGGACTGGGAGGGACTGGGAGGGAACTGGGAGGGACTGAGAGGGACTGGGAGGGGGTTGGGAGGGACTGGGAGCGACTGGGAGGGACTGGGAAGGACTGGGAGGGGACTGGGAGGGACTGGGAGGGACTGGGAGGCGGTTGGGAGGGAACTGGGAGGGGATTTAGGGTTACTGGTTTATACTGGGAGGGGACTGGGAGGGACTGGGAGGGAACTGGGAGGGGACTGGGAGGGACTGGGAGGGACTGGGAGGGGCTTGGGAGGGACTGGGAGGGACTGGGAGGGAACTGGGAGGGACTGGGAGGGACTGGGAGGGACTGGGAGGGGCTTGGGAGGGACTGGGAGGGACTGGGAGGGGGTTGGCAGGCACTGGGAGGGACTGGGAGGGACTGGGAGGGACTGGGAGGGGATTTAGGGTTACTGGTTTATACTGGGAGGGGGTTGGGAGCGACTGCGAGGGAACTGGGAGGGAACTGGGAGGGGATTTGGGGTCACTGGTTTATACTGGGAGGGAACTGGGAAGGAACTGGCATCGACTGGGACCGATCTCTCTCACTCCTGGGCGCCTGTCGGCCCCACGCCGGCCCATACTGGTTTCTACTGGTTTGTACTGGTGGCAGGTCGGTGGGGGCGGGGCAGACGCTGCGGCTCAGCCAATCAGTGACGCCGCTGCGGGCAGGACAGCGCCGCCTGGTGGCCGCCCTGGAGAGCTCCGCCCTCCCCCCCCTGCACGGCAGCCTCCAGTTCGAGGTGGCCCCGGGCCCAACTGGGAGCACTGGGAGCACTGGGAGCCCCCCCGGCAGGGCCAGGAGGAGGAGGAGGAGGGGGGGAAGGCCCGGCGGGAGCACGGGGGGGTGAACTGGGAGCACTGGGAGGGGGGGACTGGGGCGAGGTGGGTCGTACTGGGAGCGCTGGGAGGGGGAGCTGGGCCGATTTGGGCCATGCTGGGAGGGACTGGGAGGGGAACTGGGAGTACTGGGAGCACTGGGAGGGGTCCCTGGTGTTACTGGGAGCACTGGGAGGGGTCAGTGGTGTTACTGAGAGCACTGGGAGGGGTCACTGGTCCATACTGGGAAGGACTGGGGGGCCATTGGTCCATACTGGGAGCACTGGGAAGGGTCAGTGGTGTTACTGGGAGCACTGGGAGGGGTCAGTGGTGTTACTGAGAGCACTGGGAGGGGTCACTGGTGTTACTGGGAGCGCTGGGAGGGGTCACTGGTGTTACTGGGAGCACTGGGAGGGGTCCCTGGTCCATACTGGGAGCGCTGGGAGGGGTCACTGGTGTTACTGGGAGCACTGGGAGGGGTCACTGGTCCATACTGGGAAGGACTGGGGGGCCATTGGTCCATACTGGGAGCACTGGGAGGGGTCACTGGTGTTACTGGGAGCACTGGGAGGGGTCAGTGGTGTTACTGAGAGCACTGGGAGGGGTCACTGGTGTTACTGGGAGCGCTGGGAGGGGTCACTGGTGTTACTGGGAGCACCGGGAGGGGTCCCTGGTCCATATTGGGAGCACTGGGAGGGGTCACTGGTCCATACTGGGAGCGCTGGGAGGGGTCACTGCTCCATACTGGTCCATACTGGGAGTGCTGGGAGGGGTCCCTGGTCCATACTGGTCCATACTGGGAGCGCTGGGAGGGGTCACTGGTCCATACTGGTCCATTCTGGTCCATACTGGGAGTGCTGGGAGGGGTCCCTGGTCCATACTGGTCCATACTGGGAGCACTGGGAGGGGTCACTGGTCCATACTGGTCCATACTGGTCCATACTGGGAGCACTGGGACCTCCCCAGTCCCTCCCGTGCCCCCTTTAACCCCTCCCGATGACGTCACCGCGCGCCCCGTGACGTCACTCCCCCGCCCTCCAATAAAGCGCCGTTCAAACCCCGCCTCCGAGTGACGTCATTGCGGTGGGCGGGGATTGGGGGGCCCCGCTTCGTGATTGGTGGAGGCGGCGGCCAATGGGGAGCGAGCGCGGGCTCGGCGCGCGGCGATGACGTCACTTCGAGCGCGCCGCCGCCGCCGCCGCCACCGGAGCTTCCCCGGGACCCGCCGGGGCCGCGGCGGGGCTGGGCCGGAAGTGACGTCACGGAGAGCGCGGGAACACGGGGGGATGGGCGGGAGTGACGTCAGGTGAGCGGGGGGGGGGAGTGGGATGGACTGGGAGAGACGGGGAGGGACTGGGAGGGGATTGGGAGGGACTGGGAGGGACTGAGGGGTTACTGGGCCGTACTGGGATGAACTGGGAGGGGACTGGGAGGAACTGGGATGGACTGGGAGGAACTGGGAGGGGATTGGGACAAACTGGAAGGGACTGGGAGGGACTGGGAGGGGATTGGGAGGGACTGGGGGGAGCCTGGAGGTTACTGGGATAAACTGGGAGGGGACCGTGGCATTACTGGGCCAAACTGGGATGAACTGGGAGGGCACCGGGGTGAACTGGGAGGGCGCTGGGGCCATACTGGGAGGCACTGGGAGGTTACTGGGAGGGCACTGGGAGGTTACTGGGAGGCACTGTGAGGGCACTGGGATGAACTGGGACAGCACTGGGATGAACTGGGACAGCACTGGGATGAACTGGGAGGTTACTGGGAGGGCACTGTGAGGGCACCGGGGTGAACTGGGAGGGCGCTGGGAGGTTACTGGGAGGGCACTGGGAGGTTACTGGGAGGCACTGTGAGGGCACTGGGATGAACTGGGACAGCACTGGGATGAACTGGGAGGCACTGGGAGGGCACTGGGAGGTTACTGGAAGGCACTGGGAGGGCACTGGGATGAACTGGGACAACACTGGGATGAACTGGGAGGGCACCGGGATGAACTGGGAGGGTGCTGGGGCCATACTGGGATCACTGGGAGGCACTGGCAGGGCACTGGGCCATACTGGGAGGGCACTGGGATGAACTGCGAGGTTACTGGAAGGCACTGGGAGGGCACTGGGATGAACTGGGACAGCACTGGGATGAACTGGGACAACTCTGGGATGAACTGGGAGGGCACCGGGATGAACTGGGAGGGTGCTGGGGCCATACTGGGATCACTGGGAGGCACTGGGAGGGCACTGGGGCCATACTGGGAGGCACTGGGAGGCACTGGGAGGGCACTGGGATTAACTGGGGCCATACTGGGAGGGCACTGGGATGAACTGGGAGGTTACTGGAAGGCACTGGGAGGGCACTGGGATGGACTGGGACAGCACTGGGATGAACTGGGAGGGCACTGGGGCCATACTGGGAGGCACTGTGAGGCACTGGGAGGGCACTGGGATGAACTGGGAGGGCGCTGGGAGGTTACTGGGAGGGCACTGGGAGGTTACTGGAAGGCACTGGGAGGGCACTGGGATGAACTGGGACAACACTGGGATGAACTGGGAGGGCACCGGGATGAACTGGGAGGGTGCTGGGGCCATACTGGGATCACTGGGAGGCACTGGCAGGGCACTGGGCCATACTGGGAGGGCACTGGGATGAACTGGGAGGTTACTGGAAGGCACTGGGAGGGCACTGGGATGAACTGAGACAGCACTGGGATGAACTGGGACAACTCTGGGATGAACTGGGAGGGCACCGGGATGAACTGGGAGGGTGCTGGGGCCATACTGGGATCACTGGGAGGCACTGGGAGGGCACTGGGGCCATACTGGGAGGCACTGGGAGGCACTGGGAGGGCACTGGGATGAACTGGGAGGTTACTGGAAGGCACTGGGAGGGCACTGGGATGGACTGGGACAGCACTGGGATGAACTGGGAGGGCACTGGGGCCATACTGGGAGCACTGGGAGGCACTGGCAGGGCACTGGGCCATAATGGGAGGGCACTGTGAAGCACTGGGAGATTACTGGGATGAACTGGAGGGCACTGGGAGGGCACTGGGGCCATACTAGGAGGTTACTGGGAGGGCACTGGGAGGGCACTGGGGTGAACTGGGAAGTTACTGGAAGGCACTGGGAGATTACTGGGATGAACTGGAGGGCACTGGGAGGGCACTGGGAGGTTACTGGGATGAACTGGGACAGCACTGGGATGAACTGGGACAGCACTGGGAGGTTACTGGCAGGGCACTGGGAGGTTACTGGGATATACTGGGATGAACTGGGATAGCACTGGGAGGTTACTGGGATGAGCTGGAGGGCACTGGGAGGTTACTAGGATGAACTGAGACAGCACTGGGATGAACTGGGAGGCACCGGCAGGGCACTGGGATGAACTGGGAGGCACTGGCAGGGCACTGGGATATACTGGGAGGCACTGGCAGGGCACTGGCAGGTTACTGGGATATACTGGGAGGCACTGGCAGGGCACTGGGATATACTGGGAGGCACTGGCAGGGCACTGGCAGGTTACTGGGATATACTGGGAGGCACTGGCAGATTACTGGGATATACTGGGAGGCACTGGCAGGTTCCTGGGATATACTGGGAGGCACTGGCAGGGCACTGGCAGGTTCCTGGGATATACTGGGAGGCACTGGCAGGTTCCTGGGATATACTGGGAGGCACTGGCAGGGCACTGGCAGGTTCCTGGGATATACTGGGAGGCACTGGCAGGTTCCTGGGATATACTGGGAGGCACTGGCAGGGCACTGGTAGGTTCCTGGGATATACTGGGAGGCACTGGCAGGTTACTGGGATATACTGGGAGGCACTGGCAGGTTCCTGGGATATACCGGAAGGCACTGGCAGGGCACTGGCAGGTTACTGGGATGAACTGGGAGGCACTGGCAGGTTCCTGGGATATACTGGGAGGCACTGGCAGGGCACTGGGATATACTGGGAGGCACTGGCAGGTTACTGGGATGAACTGGGAGGCCCTGGCAGGTTCCTGGGATGAACTGGGAGGCACTGCTAGGTTACTGGGATATACTGGGAGGCACTGGGGCCACGCTGGGATTTTCCCCCTCCCAACTGGGCTCTCTCCCCTCCCCCTCTCTCCCCCTCCCCTCCCCCCCCCTTTAGCCCCGCCCCCTCCCCCCCCAGCCCCGCCCTCTCCCTGCGCCTGGCCATGGCCGGGGCCTGGTGGGCGCTGCGGGGGCGTGGCCTGGAGGGGCGTGGCCCGGATGGGCGGGGCCCGGCGGGGCGGGGCTGGGGGCGGCTCCTGGCCCTCTTCCAGGCCGTCCAGGCCGGGGCCCCGGCGGCGCTGCGGGGTCGCCACGGCGACCGCCTCGGCCTGGGGCTGCGGGCGCAGGTAGGCCACGCCCCACCCCTGCTAGGCCACGCCCACCTCCTGTTAGGCCACGCCCACCTCCTGCTAGGCCACGCCCACCCCCTGCTAGGCCGCGCTCACCACTGCTAGGCCACGCCCACCCCCCGCTAGGCCACGCCCACCTCCTGCCAGGCCACGCCCACCTCCTGCTAGGCCACGCCCACCCTGCCCCCCCAGGCCACGCCCACCCGGCAGAAATGGGCCACCAGTGGGGGGTTGCTGGGCTTAAGCCACGCCCACTCGGATAAAACCACGCCCCCGCTCGTGGCCTTATATGGGCATTAGGAGGTGCTAGGCCACGCCCACTTTGAGCCCAGGCCACGCCCACCCCAATAAACCCCACCCCATGGCCTTATATGGGCATAAAGAGGTTAGAAGCCACGCCCCCTTTGAGCCAGGCCACGCCCACCCCAATAAACCCCACCCACATTACCTTATATGGGCATAAAGAGGTTCTAAGCTACGCCCCTTTGAGCCCAGGCCACGCCCACCCCAATAAACCACACCCCATGGCCTTATATGGGCATAAAGATGTGCTAGGCCACGCCCCTTTGAGCCAAGGCCACGCCCACCCCCAAGAAAACACACCCACATCCCCTTATATGGGCATAAAGAGGTTCTAAGCCACGCCCCCTTTGACCAGGCCACGCCCACCCCAATAAACCCCACCCACATCGCCTTATATGGGCATAAAGAGGTGCTAAGCCACGCCCCCTTTGATCCAGACCACGCCCACCCCAGTAAATCCCACCCCATAACCTTATATGGGCACAAACAGGTGCTAAGCCACGCCCCTTTGAGCCCAAGCCACGCCCACCCCAAGAAAACACACCCACATCACCTTATATGGGCATAAAGAGGTTCTAAGCCACGCCCCCTTGACCGCACCACGCCCACCCCAATAACCCCCACCCACATTGCCTTATATGGGCATACAGAGGTTCTAAGCCACGCCCCCCTATCCCAGGCCACGCCCACCCCCAAAACCCCGCCCCATTTCCTTATATGGGCACAGACACCCAGACCACGCCCACTCCTCCCTAAGCCCCGCCCCCGGGCTCCCCCCTCCCCCACCCGAGGCCCCTCCCCCACCCGAGGCCCCTCCCCCCAGGTGGTGACGTCACTGCTGAGGGAGCTCGGCCCCGCCCCCGCCGTGCTGGACGCGCTCGATTGGCTGTTCCCGGAGGGGGAGGGGCCACGGGATGGACACGCCCACAGGGTGAGACTGGGAGGGACTGGGAGGGACTGGGAGGGAACTGGGAGGGACTGGGAAGGGGTTCAGGGTTACTGGGAGGGACTGGGAGGGAACTGGGAGGGACTGGGAGGGAACTGGGAGGGAAGTGGGAGGGACTGGGAGGGAACTGGGAGGGACTGGGAGGGAACTGGGAAGGGGTTCAGGGTTACTGGGAGGGACTGGGAGCCACTGGTGGAGCACTGGGAAGTTACTTGGAGGCACTGGGAGGGACTGGGAGGCACTGGGGGGGAACTGGGAGGGGATTGGGAGGGACTGGGAGGGAACTGGGAGGGACTGGGAGGGGACTGGGAGGGAACTGGGATGGACTGGGAGGGACTGGGAGGGACTGGGATGAACTGGGGAGGGGGTTGAGGGTTACTGGGAGGTACTGGGAGGGTGTCACAGGGTTACTGGGATATCCTGGGAGCCACTGGTTGAGCACTGGGAGGTTACTTGGAGGCACTGGGAGGGACTGGGGGGGAACTGGGAGTGGATTGGGAAGGACTGGGAGGGACTGGGAGGGAACTGGGACCATACTGGGAGCACTGGGAGGGGTCCCTGGTCCATACTGGGAGCACTGGGAGCGGTCGCTGGTCCATACTGGGAACACTGGGAGGGGTCACTGGTTCATACTGGTCCATACTGGTCCATACTGGTCCATACTGGGAGCACTGGGAGGGGTCACTGGTCCATACTGGTCCATACTGGTCCACACTGGGAGTACTGGGAGGGGTCCCTGGTCCATACTGGGAGCACTGGGAGGGGGCGCTGGTGTTACTGGGAGCACTGGGAGGGGTCACTGGTCCATACTGGTCCATACTGGGAGCGCTGGGAGGGGTCACTGGTCCATACCGGTCCATACTGGTCCATACTGGGAGCACTGGGAGGGGTCCCTGGTCCATACTGGTCCATAGTGGGAGCACTGGGAGTGGTCCCTGGTCCATACTGGTCCATACTGGTCCATACTGGGAGCACTGGGAGGGGTCACTGGTTCATACCGGTCCATACTGGTC
Source organism: Aphelocoma coerulescens (assembly GCF_041296385.1). Taxonomy (NCBI): domain Eukaryota; kingdom Metazoa; phylum Chordata; class Aves; order Passeriformes; family Corvidae; genus Aphelocoma; species Aphelocoma coerulescens. Next base: position 642,959 of record NW_027183474.1, read on the forward strand.
CATACTGGTCCATACTGGTCCATACTGGGAGCACTGGGAGGGGTCACTGGTCCATACTGGGAGCACTGGGAGTGGTCCCTGGTCCATACTGGTCCATACTGGGAGCACTGGGAGGGGTCACTGGTCCATACTGGTCCATACTGGTCCATACTGGGAGCACTGGGAGGGGTCACTGGTGTTACTGGGAGCACTGGGAGTGGTCCATACTGGTCCATACTGGGAGCACTGGGAGGGGTCACTGCTCCATACTGGGAAGGACTGGGGGGTCATTGGTCCATACTGGCAGCACTGGGAGGGGTCACTGGTGTTACTGGGAGCACTGGGAGGGGTCACTGGTCCATACTGGGAGCGCTGGGAGGGGTCACTGGTCCATACTGGTCCATACTGGGAGCGCTGGGAGGGGTCACTGGTCCATACTGGTCCATACTGGGAGCACTGGGAGGGGTCACTGGTCCATACTGGTCCATACTGGGAGCGCTGGGAGGGGTCCCTGGTCCATACTGGTCCATACTGGTCCATACTGGTCCATACTGGGAGCACTGGGAGGGGTCACGGGTGTTACTGGGAGCACTGGGAGGAGTCACTGGTCCATACTGGGAGCACTGGGAAGGGTCCCTGGTCCATACTGGGAGCACTGGGAGGGGTCCCTGGTCCATACTGGTCCATACTGGGAGCGCTGGGAGGGGTCACTGGTGTTACTGGGAGCACTGGGAGGGTTCACTGGTCCATACCGGTCCATACTGGTCCATACTGGGAGCACTGGGAGGGGTCACTGGTTCATACCGGTCCATACTGGTCCATACTGGTCCATACTGGTCCATACTGGGAGCGCTGGGAGGGGTCACTGGTCCATACTGGTCCATACTGGTCCATACTGGGAGCACTGGGAGGGGTCACTGGTTCATACCGGTCCATACTGGTCCATACTGGTCCATACTGGTCCATACTGGTCCATACTGGTCCATACTGGGAGTACTGGGAGTGGTCACTGGTCCATACTGGGAGCACTGGGAGAGGTCCCTGGTCCATACTGGTCCATACTGGGAGCACTGGGAGGGGTCCCTGGTCCGTACTGGTCCATACTGGTCCATACTGGGAGCACTGGGAGGGGTCACTGGTCCATACTGGTCCATACTGGGAGCACTGGGAGGGGTCACTGGTCCATACTGGGAGCATTGGGAGGGGTCCCTGGTCCATACTGGTCCATACTGGGAGCACTGGGAGGGGTCCCTGGTCCGTACTGGTCCATTCTGGTCCATACGGGGAGCACTGGGAGGGGTCCCTGGTCCATACTGGTCCATACTGGTCCCTACTGGGAGCCCCATCCACCCCATGCCCATATATGGTGAAAAGGGGGCGTGGCCTCACCAGGCCCCGCCCCCAGGTGGTGCAACGGCGCCCCCTGGTGGTTCTGGCCGAGGAGAACTTCCGGGAGCAGGTGCTGGGAATTCTGGGAAGTGGGCGGGGCCTGCGCGCCTTCCTGCAGGTGAGACCAGTACGGACCAGTACGGACCAGTATGGACCAGTACGGACCAGTAACCCCCTCCCAGTCCCTCCCAGTTCATCCCAGTGCCCTCCCAGTTCTTCCCAGTAACCTCCCAGTACGGCCCAGTAACTTCCCAGTCCCTCCCAGTCTCTCCCTGTTCATCCCAGTGACTCCCAGTAACTTCCCAGCATGGCCCAGTGACTCCCCAGGGAGTTCCCAGTTCATTCCAGTGCCCTCCCAGTTCTTCCCAGTAACCTCCCAGTGTGGCTCAGTAACTTCCCAGTTCCCTCCCAGTCCCTCCCAGTCCCTCCCAGTCCCCCCCAATCCCCTCCGAGTCCCTCCCAGTTCCCTCCCAGTCCCTCCCAGTTCATCCCAGTAACCCCCAACCCCCAAATCAGTCACTCCCAGTAACCCCGAATCCCCTCCCCGTTCATCCCAGTAAGGCCCAGTCCCATCCCAGTCCCTCCCAGTCCTTCCCAATCCCCTCCCAATTCCTTCCCAGTTTCCTCCCAGTTCCCTCCCAGTCCCTCCCAGCCCCTCCCAATCCCCCCCAATCCCCTCCCAGTCCATCCCAGTCCCTCCCAGTCCCCCCCAGTCCCACCCAGTTCCCTCCCAGTCCCCTCCAAGTCCCTCCCACTTCATCCCAGTAACCCCCAAACCCCAAACCAGTCCCTCCCAGTAACCCCGAATCCCCTCCTAGTTCATCCGAGTAAGGCCCAATCCCGTCCCAGTCCCTCCCAGTCCCTCCCAATCCCCTCCCAGTCCATCCCAGTTCCCTCCCAGTCCCCTCCCAGTCCCTCCCAGTCCCCCCCAATCCCCTTCCAGTCCCCTCCCAGTCCCCTCCCAGTCCCCTCCCAGTCCCTCCCAGTGCCCTCCCAGTCCCTCCCAGTGCCCTCCCAGTTCCCTCCCAGTCCCTCCCAGTGCCCTCCCAGTTCCCTCCCAGTCCCTCCCAGTCCCTCCCAATCCCCTCCCAGTCCCTCCCAGTTCCCTCCCAATCCCCTCCCAGTCCCTCCCAGTCCCTCCCACTCCCCCCCAATCCCCTCCCACTCCCTCCCACTCCCCTCCCCGTCCATCCCAGTCCCTCCCAGTCCATCCCAGTATCCCCCAGGAGTACGGGCCGCGCTTCCGCCGCTCCCTCGGGAATCTCTTCCTGGACTTTCTGCGCCGCCTCGAGGCCGCCCTGCCCCCCCCCGACCTGCCCCAGGTGAGTCCGGCCCAAAGAGGGGGCGTGGCCACACCCAGACCACGCCCCCTCCCCAAACCACGCCCCCTTATCCCAAACCCACCCAACCACGCCCCCTTTTCCCAAACACCTCCCCCTTCCCCAAACCACGCCCCCTCCCCCAAACCACGCCTCTTCCCCAAACCACGCCCCCTTCACCCAAAACCACGCCCCCTCCCCAAACCACGCCCCCTCCCCAAACCACGCCCCCTCCACCAGACCACGCCCCCTCCCCAGACCACGCCCCCTCCCCAAACCACGCCCCCTTTCCCTAAACCACGCCCCCTCCCCAAACCACGCCCCCTCCCCAAACCACGCCCTCTCCCCAAACCCCTCCCCCAGACCACGCCCCTCCCCCAAACCACGCCCCCGCCCCAACCACGCCCCCTCCCCAAATTCCGCCCCTCCCCAAACCACGCCCCACCAACCACGCCCCCAAACCACGCCCCTTCCCTTAAACCACGCCCCTCCCCAAACCCCTCCCCTTCCCAAAACCCTTTCCCCTCCCCAAACCACGCCCCCTTCCCCCAAACCACGCCCCCTTCCCCCAAACCACGCCCCTTCCCCAAACCCCTCCCCCTTCCCCCAAACCACGCCCCCTCCCCAAACCACGCCCCTTCCCCAAACCCCTCCCCCTTCCCCCAAACCACGCCCCCTCCCCAAACCACGCCCCCTCCCCAAACCCCTCCCCTTCCCCAAACCCCTCCCCCTCCCACAAACCACGCCCCCTTTCCCCAAACCACGCCCCCTCCCCAAACCACGCCCCCTTATCCCAAACCACGCCCCTTCCCCAAACCACGCCCCTCCCCAAACCACGCCCCTCCCCCAAACCACGCCCCCTCCCCAAACCCCTCCCCTTCCCCAAGCCCCTCCCCCTTCCCCAAACCCCTCCCCCTCCCCAAACCACACCCGTTCCCCAAACCACGCCCCCTCCCCCCTAAGCCACGCCCCCTTTTTGCCCTTATATGGCGCAGCTGGCGCAGCTCTGCCGAAGCCACGCCCCCCCGGGCTCCAGGCCACGCCCCCTCCCCATCCTGCGCCGCTATTGGTTGGAGGTCGGCCACGCCCGCGCGGGTAGGCGGGGCTCTAAGGGGAGGGGGCGGGGCTGTATGCAAATGAGGGGTGTGTGAACGGCCGGAAACTCCGCCCACAGCGCCGGTGCCGAGGCCACTTCCGGGGGTGAGGGCCACGCCCACGTGAGTAACCACGGATCCCCTCTGGTGGGGTTTGGGGGGGACTGGGAGGGCCTGGGGGGGACTGGGAGGGGACTGGGGGGGACTGGTTTGGACTGGGAGGGACGGGGAGGGGACTGGGAGGGATTGGGGGGAACTGGGATGGAACTCGGAGGGGATTGGGGGGGGGACTGGGAGGGACTGGGAGGGGATTCCGTGTTACTGGTTTATACTGGGAGGGACTGGGAGCAACTGGGAGGGACTGGGAGGGACTGGGAGGAACTGGGAGGGACTGGTTTGGAGTGGGAAGGACTGGGAGAGAACTGGGACGGACTAGGAGGGGATTCGGGGTTACTGGTTTATACTGGGAGGGACTGGGAGGGACTGGGAGGGAACTGGGAGGGACTGGGAGAGACTGGGAGGGACTGGGACGGGATTGGGAGGAACTGGGAGGGGATTTGGGAGCACTAGGACGGGACTGGGAGGGGATTTGGGGTTACTGGTTTATACTGGGAGGGACTGCGAGGTTACTGGGACGAATTGGGAGGGGACTGGGATGAACTTTAACCCGTTCATTAGCTCGTTAATTACCTCATTAATTCAGGCCGAGGCCACGCCCCCAACGCCGGAAGCTCCGCCCCCTCCGCTTCTCCCCCTTCCGTGAGTGAGGAAGCGCCGCCCCTTCATTGGCGCGGGCGGGGGGGGGGGGGTGGGGGAGCCAATGAGGTGTTGGCGGGAATTTTGGGGGCCAATCCCAGCGCGGCACGGCTGGAGAGGGATAGGAGGCGTGCAGTGACGTCATTGAGCATTTAAACAGCGCAATTTGGGCTTAAAAAGGGCAATTTTGGGGCTTTTCCCCGTTTCCCCCCCCCCCGGATCCAAAATGGCGCAGCCCAGGGAGGGCGGGTGGAAGCTGTCTTTGATTGACAGCGGCTTTAACCAATGGCGAGCGTTGAGAACCCGGAAGCGCGCTGGGAACTACAGGCGCCGCCATTTTTGACGCGGGCAAGGGGCGGGCGCAGCGCTGTGATTGGCGGCGAGGCCGGAAATGCTTCGGCCGCCATTTTGTCTTTGGGCTCTGAGGCCGCAGCGGGCGGGGCCGCACTTCCGCTTCCGGTGGCGGCTCCGAAGCTGCCGCAGCCGCCACGATGCTCATCAAAGTCAAGGTTTCTTTTGGGGCGAAAACCGCGGATTTCGGGCAAATCCAGGGAGTTCCCCGCATCCTCAAGGGAGGCCGGGGAGGCGCTGAGGGGATTTGGGGCAAAAACCGCGGGTTTTGGGAGGGTTCCGGGTGGGTTTTTGTAGCGGGGAGGCCGTGAGGGGGGGGTTTGGCGCGGGGCATTGTGGGATGGAGGAGGACCGGGACGATGGCGCCCCCCTACAGACGCTGACGGGGAAGGAGATCGAGATCGACATCGAGCCCACGGACAAGGTGAGCTCCCAGTTTGGACCAGTATAAACCAGTAAGGACCAGTTGGGGCCGGTTTGGGGCGGTCTGGGGGCGGGGGGAACCCGCAGGGGGGCTCCCAGTATGGTCCCAGTAAGGGGGAGGGGGATCCCAGTGGGTCCCAGTTCATCTCAGTATGGCCCAGTGGCCTCTCAGTGCATCCCAGTTCATCCCAGTAACCTCCCAGTATGGCCCAGTTCCCTCCCAGTTCCCTCCCAGTCCCCTCCCAGTTCCTCCCAGTTCCCCATAACTCCCTCCCAGTTCATCCCAGTCCCTCCCAGTGCCCTCCCAGTTCTCCCTAATTCTCTCCCAGTTCAGCCCAGTTCCCTCCCAGTCCACCCCAGTTGCCCCCAGTGACCTCCTAGTCCCTCCCAGTTCAGCCCAGTAACTTCCCAGTTCATCCCAGTATGGCCCAGTGCCCGCTCAGTGCCTCCCAGTTCATCCCAGTGCCCTCCCAGTCCCCTTCCAGTTGGTCCCAGTGCCCTCCCAGTGCCCTCCCAGTATGGTCCAGTGGCCTCCCAGTGCCTCCCAGTTCCCACTAATTCTCTCCCAGTTCATCCCAGTAACCTCCCAGTGCCTCCCAGTTCGTCCCAGCACCTCCCAGTATGGCCCAGCTGTGTCCCAGTATGGCCCAGTTCCCTCCCAGTCCCTCCCAGTCCCTCCGAGTTCCCCATAACTCCCTCCCAGTTTATCCCAGTCCCTCCCAGTGCTCTCCCAGTATGGCTCAGGTACCCCCAGTTTGTCCCAGTAAGCTCCCAGTGCCCCCCCAGTTCATCCCAGTAACCTCCCAGTATGGTCCAGGTGTATCCCAGTTCCTCCCAGTGCCTCCCAGTTCAGCCCAGTAACTTCCCAGTCCCTCCCAGTATGGCCCAGTCCCTCCCAGTGCCCTCCCAGTCTCTCCCAGTTCTCCCTAATTCTCTCCCAGTCCATCCCAGTTGCCCCCAGTGACCTCCCAGTCCCTCCCAGTCCCCTCCCAGTGCCCTCCCAGTATGGTCCAGTGGCCTCCCAGTGCCTCCCAGTTCCCACTAATTCTCTCCCAGTTCATCCCAGTAACCTCCCAGTGCCTCCCAGTTCGTCCCAGCACCTCCCAGTATGGCCCAGCTGTGTCCCAGTATGGCCCAGTTCCCACCCAGTCCCTCCCAGTCCCCTCCCAGTCCCTCCCAGTTCCCCATAACTCCCTCCCAGTTTATCTCAGTCCCTCCCAGTGCCCTCCCAGTCCCTCCCAGTATGGCTCAGGTACCCCCAGTTCATCCCAGTAAGCTCCCAGTGCCTCTCCCAGTTCATCCCAGTCTCCTCCCAGTAACCTCCCAGTATGGTCCAGGTGTATCCCAGTTCATCCCAGTTCCCCCCACTGCCTCCCAGTTCAACCCAGTAGCTTCCCAGTGCCTCCCAGTGCCCTCCCAGTCCATCCCAGTTGCCCCCAGTGACCTCCCAGTCCCCGCCCAGTCCCTCCCAGTCTCTCCCAGTTCCCCCTAATTCTCTCCCAGTCCCTCCCAGTTCCCTCCCAGTCCCCTCCCAGTCCCTCCCAGTCCCTCCCAGTCCCCTCCCAATCCCCTCCCAGTCCCTCCCAGTCCCTCCCAGTTCCCTCCCAGTCCCTCCCAGTTCCCTCCCAATCCCCTCCCAGCCCCTCCCAGTCCTTCCCAGTATGACCCAGATGTGTCCACGTGGTCCCAGTATGGCCCAGTCCATCCCAGTTGCTCCCAGTGACCTCCCAGTTCATCCCAGTATGGCCCAGTGCTCCCCAGTCCCTCCCAGTGCCCTCCCAGTTCCCCCTGACTCTCCCCCAGCTTACCCCAGTTCCCTCCCAGTCCTTCCCAGTCCCATCCCAGTTCCCTCCCAGTCCCTCCCAGTTCCCTCCCAGTTCCCTCCCAGTCCCTCCCAGTTCCCTCCCAGTACCTCCCAATCCCCTCCCAGTCCATCCCCGTTCCCTCCCAATCCCCTCCCAGTCCCTCCCAATCCCCTCCCAGTCCCTCCCAGTCCCATCCCAGTCCCATCCCAGTCCCCTCCCAGTCGCTCCCAGTCCCTCCCAATCCCCTCCCAATCCCTCCCAATGCCCTCCCAGTTCCCTCCCAATCCCTCCCAGTCCCTCCCAGTCCCTCCCAATCCCCTCCCAATCCCCTCCCAATCCCCCCCAATCCCCTCCCAGTTCCCTCCCAGTCCCTCCCAGTCCCTCCCAGTCCCTCCCAGTCCCCTCCTAGCCTCTCCCATTCCCTCCCAGTCCCTCCCAGTCCCATCCCAGTATGACCCAAGGCGTCTCCCCGCTCGATCCCTTTCAAACCATAGACGAGTCCTCCCAGCTGCCCAGCGCGCCCTCTCTCCCCGCCCACTTCCGCCGGCGCTCCGCCCCACTTCCGCTTCCTCGCCGTTCCAAAATGGCGGCGCCCTGCCGGAGCTTCAGCCGGCCGTAGTCCTGAGGCCGTGGGTGCGGCCCGGGGGGGGTGGGTGCCCCCCAGATGTGCCCAGGTGCCCCCCAGATGTGCCCAGGTACCCCCAGATGTGCCCAGGTACCCCCAGATGTGCCCAGGTGCCCCCCAGATGTGGCCAGATGTGGTTTTTTTTACCCCAGGTGGAGCGGATCAAGGAGCGGGTGGAGGAGAAGGAGGGGATCCCCCCCCAGCAGCAGCGCCTCATTTACAGCGGCAAGCAGATGTAGGCGGGGCTTAAGTGGGCGTGGTTTGACTGGGCGGGGCTTAAGTGGGCGGGGCTTAACGGGGTGTGGCCGTGGGGGGGGAGGGGTGGGGTGGGGAGGCGGAGATTTGGGGGAAAAGTGGCGAAATTTGGGGTTGGAAGCGGCGGGGTTGGGGTTGGGAAGGGGGGAAAATGGCGGAGGGGGCGTGGCCTAAGGGGTGACGTCATGTGGTGGGCGGGGCTTAAGGGGAGGGGTGGGCGGGGTTAAAAGGAGGAATTTGGGGTTAAAATGGGGAAATTTGGGTTAAGAATTGGGGAATTTGGGGTTAAAAATGAGGTTGGAAATGGAGGAAATTTGGGGTTAAAAATGGGGAAAAATTGGGTTAAAAATGGGGTTAAAATGGTGAAAATTGTGGTTAAAAACTGGGTTAAAATGGGAAAATTTGGGGTATAAATGGGGGAATTTGAGTTAAAATTGGGGTTAAAATGGGGAAATTTGGGTTAAAAATGGGGAGAATTGGGTTAGAAATGGAGTTGGAAATGGAGGAAATTTGGGGTTTAAAATGGGGAAAAATTGGGTTGAAATTGGGGTTAAAAATGGGGAGAATTGGGGTTAAAAATGGGGAAAATTGGGGTTAAAAATGGGGTTAAAATGGGAAAATTTGGGTTGAAAATTGGGGAATTTGGGGTTAAAAATGGGGTTGGAAATGGAGGAAATTTGGGGTTAAAAATGGGGAGAATTTGGGTTAAAAACGGGGTTAAAATGGGGAAATTTGGGTTAAAAATGGGGGAATTTGGGGTTAAAATTTGGGTTTGAAAATGGGGAAATTTGGGTTAAAAATGGGGTTAAAATGGGAAAATTTGGGGTTTAAAATGGGGGAAAATTGGGTTAAAATTGGGGTTAAAAATGGGGAGAATTTGGGTTAAAAATGGGGTTAAAATGGGAAAATTTGGGTTAAAAATGAGGAGAATTGGGGTTAAAATTTGGGTTTGAAAATGGGGAAATTTGGGTTAAAATTGGGGTTGAAAATGGAGGAAATTTGGGGTTAAAAATGGGGGAAATTCGGTTAAAATGGGGATAAAAATGGGAAAAGTTTGGGTTAAAAATGGGGAAAAAATGGGTAAAAAATTTGGGTTAAAAATGGGGAGAATTGGGGTTAAAATTTGGGTTAAAAATGGGAAAATTTGGGTTAAAAATGGGGAAAATTTGGGGTTAAAAGGGGGGAAATTTGGGATTAAAATGAGGATAAAAATGGGGAAAAATTGGGTTAAAATGGGGTTGAAAATGGGGAAAATTGGGGTTAAAATGGGGTTAAAATGGGGAAATTTCGGGTTAAAATTGGGATTAAAAATGGGGACAATTGGGGTTAAAATTTGAGTGGAAAATGGGGAAATTTGTGGCTAAAAATGCCAAAAAATTTGGGTTAAAAATGAGGAAATTTGGGGTTAAAATTGGGTGAAAAATTGGATTAAAATTGGGGCTAAAATTTGGGTTAAAAATGGGAAAATTTGGGTTAAAATTTGAGTAAAAAAAGGGAAAATTTGAGGTTAAAATTGGGGTTAAAGTGGCAAAAAAATGAGAAAATTTGGGTTAAAATTGGGGTTAAAATGGGGAAATTTGGGTTAAAATGGGGAAAATTTGCATTAAAATTGGGCTAAAAATGGGAAAATTGGGTTAAAATTGGGGTTAAAAGTGGGGGAAAAAATCGGGTTAAAATTTGTGTCAAAAATGGGGAAATTTGGGTTAAAATTGGGGTTAAAAATGGGGGAACTTGGGGTTAAAATTGGGGTTAAAAATGGGGAAAATTGGGGTTAAAAATGGGGCTAAAAATGAGAAAATTTGGGTTAAAAATGGGAAAAATTGGGTTAAAATTTGGCTTTAAAATGGGAAAAATTGGGTTAAAATTTGAGTTAAAAATGGGAAAAATTGGGTTAAAATTTGGATTAAAAATGGGAAAATTGGGGCTTAAAATGGGGCAAAAAATGAGAAAATTTGGGATAAAATTTGAGTCAAAACCGGGGAAAAATTGGCTTAAAATTGGCTTAAAATTGGCTTAAAAACTGGAAAATCGGGGTTAAAATTGGGGTTAAAATGGGGAAATTTGGGGTTAAAATGGGGAAAAAATGAGAAAATTTGGGTTAAAATTGGAGTTAAAATGGGGAAATTTGGGGTTAAAATTGGGGTTAAAAATGGGGAAAATTTGGTTTAAAATGGGACTAAAAATGAGAAAATTTGGGGTTAAAAATGAGGAAAAATTGGGTTAAAATTTGGGTTAAAAATGGGAAAATTGGGGCTTAAAATGGGGCAAAAAATGAGAAAATTTGGGATAAAATTTGAGTCAAAACCGGGGAAAATTGGCTTAAAATTGGCTTAAAAACGGGAAAATCAGGGTTAAAATTGGGGTTAAAATGGGGAAATTTGGGGTTAAAATGGGGTTAAAAATGGGGAAAATTTGGTTTAAAATGGGGCTAAAAATGAGAAAATTTGGGATAAAATTTGAGTCAAAACCGGGGAAAAATTGGTTTAAAATTGGCTTAAAAATGGGAAAATTGGGGTTAAAATTGGGGTTAAAATGGGGTTAAAAATGGGGAAAATTGGGTTAAAAATGGGGAGAATTGGGGTTAAAATTTGGGTTAAAAGTGGAGAAATTTGGGGTTAAAATTGGACTTAAAAATGGCGAAATTTGGGGTTAAAATTGGGGTTTAAAATGAGGAAATTTGGGGTTAAAATGGGGCTAAAAATGAGAAAATTTGGGGTTAAAAATGAGGAAAAATTGGGTTAAAATTCGGGTTTAAAATGGGGAAAATTGGGGTTAAAATTTGAGTTAAAATGAGGAAAATGGGGTTAAAATTGGGGTTAAAAATGGGAAAATTGGGCTTAAAATGGGGCAAAAAATGAGAAAATTTGGGGTAAAATTTGAGTCAAAACCGGGAAAACTTGGCTTAAAATTGGGTTAAAAACGGGAAAATCAGGGTTAAAATTGGGGTTAAAATGGGGAAATTTGAGGTTAAAATGGGGATAAAAATGGGAAAATTTGGGGTTAAAATGAGGAAAAATTAGGTTAAAATTTGGGTTTAATATGGGGAAATTTGGGGTAAAATGGAGACAAAAATGGGGAAATTTGGGGTTAAAATTTGGCTTAAAAATGGGGAAAAATTGGGTTAAAATTGGAGTTAAAAATGAGAAAATTGGGGTTTAAAAGGAGATAATTGGGATTAAAAAGAGGAAATTTGGGGTTAAAATTTGGCTTTAAAATGGGAAAAATTGGGTTAAAATTTGGGTAAAAAACGGGAAAATTGGGGCTTAAAATCAGGCAAAAAATGAGAAAATTTGGGATAAAATTTGAGTCAAAACCGGGGAAAAATTGGCTTAAAATTGGGTTAAAAACTGGAAAATCTGGGTTAAAATTGGGGTTAAAATGGGGAAATTTGGGGTTAAAATGGGGTGAAAAATGGGAAAATTTGGGGTTAAAATGGGGCTAAAAATGAGAAAATTTGGGGTTAAAAATGAGGAAAAATTGGGTTAAAATTTGGCTTTAAAATGGGAAAAATTGGGTTAAAATTTGGGTAAAAAACGGGAAAATTGGGGCTTAAAATGGGGCAAAAAATGAGAAAATTTGGGTCGAAAGTGGGAAAAATCGGCGTTCCATGGCGACCGGAAGTGGGCGTGGCCTAAGTGGGCGTGGCCGGAAGTGGGCATGGCCTAAGTGGGCGTGGCCTCCCTGACCCCGCCCCCTCCCCTCAGGAACGATGAGAAGACGGCGGCCGACTACAAAATCCAGGGGGGCTCCGTCCTCCATCTTGTCCTGGCCCTGCGGGGGGGCGTGGCCAGGCCCTGAGGAGGGGGCGTGGCCTCCCGACCACGCCCCTTTCCCCTCCCCCCCCTTCACCCCTCCCCCTCCCCCCGCCTTTGTTCCCCCGTGGTGAATCCGTTATTTAATAAAGATTCGCTGATGACGCCAGAAGTTGGCTGTGTGACGTCATTGCCGCGCCGGTGATGTCATTTCCGGTTTCAAAACCCGCCGGTGGGGCCCCACTTTTAGGTGGCGTTGCCCTTTTAAAAACGGCGTCGCCCTTTTAAGGCGGCAGCGCCGCTTTAAGGCCGTTGTGGGCCCCACCGCCGCCGTTGCCCCTTTAAGCGCTTTGACGCCGAAATCTCCGTTTTTAACCCCAAAAATCTCCGCTTTTCGCTCCCTGCTCGCCATCGCAGCTCCCCACAGCCTCGGCTCGGCCCCGAAACGACGATTTTCACCCCCAAAATCCTCCTTTCTGCCCCCAAATCGGCGCTTCCCGCCTCAGAATCGGAGCTTTCACCCCCTCACACCTCACGACCCAAAATGAGCCTTTTTTGCCCCAAAATGAGCCCTTTTTCCCCCAAATCGCCGCTTTTACCACAAACCCCTCATTTCCAGACCCGAATTTTAAGTTTTTAACCCCAAAATGGGAATTTCCAACCTCTTCACCCCCCAAACCATCGCGTTTCACCCCAACACCCCAAATCCTCCCTTTTCACCCCAAAACCCCCCCTTTACACCCCAAAGCGCGGCTTTGAACCCCCAAATCCCCACTTCCGGCCCCGATTTATGCCTTTCGACCCCCAACTTGACCATTCTTAACCCCCAAAATCGCCGTTTTTAGCCCCAAAATCACCGCTTCCACCCCCAAACCTCCCGCGCTGCCATCGCCCCTTTAAAATCGGGCCCCACCTCTCCCATCGCCGCTTTAACACCATAGACAACTCCTCCCAGCTGCCCAGCGCGCCCCATTCCCCCCGCCCACTTCCGCCGCCGCTCCGCCCCACTTCCGCTTTTTCCTCTCCCAAAATGGCGGCGCCCACGGGGTGTAAAATGGCGGCGGCCGCACTGGAGCCGCTCCTGACGGAGCTTTTGGAGCCCGACAGCGCCGGGATTCGCCAGGTACCGGGAATTTTGGGGGGAATTTGGGAATTTTTGGGAATTTTGGGGATCTTTCCCGAGCGTTTGGAGCCTTTTCCAGGCCACGGCGCGCCTGCGAGAGGCGCTGCAGGAGCCGGAGGCGCCGCGAGGCCTCGCGGTGCTGCTGAGGGAGGCGGAGAGGCCGCAGGTGAGGGGGAGGGGAAATTTTGGGGGGATTTGGGGATTTTTTGGGATTTTGGGGGAGTTTTTGGGGATTTTTTGGGAAGTTTGGGGGGTCCTGAGAGGGATTTTGGGGGGTTTTGGGGGGGGAATGAGGATTTGGGGTGGGTTTTGGGGGGATTTTGGGGGGATTTGGGGTGGGTTTTGGGGGGATTTTGGGGGGATTTTTGGGGGGTTTGGGGATTTTTGGGGGATTTTTGGGGATTTTGGGGGATTTTTGGGAAGTTTGGGGGGTCCTGAGAGGGATTTGGGGGGATTTTGGGGGGAAAAATGAGGATTTTGGGGGAATTTTGGGGGGATTTTGGGGGAATTGGGGGGGATTTGGGGATTTTTTGGGGATTTTTGGGGATTTTGGGGGATTTTTGGGAAGTTTGGGGGGTCCTGAGAGGGGTTTTGGGGGGGGAAATGAGGATTTTGGGGGGATTTGGGGGGGATTTGGGGGAATTTGGGGGGAATTGGGGGGGATTTTGGGAGGATTTTGGGGGATTTGGGGGGGATTTGGGGATTTTGGGGGATTTTGGGGGATTTTTGGGAAGTTTGGGGGGTCCTGAGAGGGATTTGGGGGAATTTTGGGGGATTTTGGGTGGATTTTGGGGGGGGGGAAATGAGGGTTGGGGGGGGATTTGGGGGGATTTTGGGATTTTTTGGGATTTTTTGGGGGATTTTTTGGGAAGTTTGGGGGGTCCTGAGAGGGATTTGGGGGGATTTTAGGGGGGAAAATGAGGATTTTGGGGGGATTTGGGGATTTTTTTGGGATTTTGGGGGAAGTTTGGGGGGTCCTGAGAGGGATTTGGGGGGTTTTGGGTGGATTTTGGGGGGATTTGGGGGGATTTTGGGATTGTTTGGGATTTTTTGGGATTTTTTTGGAAGATTGGGGGATCCTGAGAGGGATTTTGGGATTTTTTGGGGATTTTTTTGGATTTTGGGAGTTTTTGGGAAGTTTGGGGGGTTCTGAGAGGGATTTTGGGGGGTTTTGGGGGGGGAAATGAGGATTTTGGGGGGATTTGGGGGGGATTTTGGGGGATTTTTTGGGATTTTGGGGGATTTTTGGGGGATTTTTTGGGAAGTTTGGGGGGTTCTAAGAGGGATTTGGGGGGGAAAATGAGGATTTTGGGGGGATTTGGGGGGATTTGGGGGGGATTTGGGGATTTTGGGGGGATTTTTGGGGATTTTGGGGGATTTTTGGGAAGTTTGGGGGGTTCTGACAGGGATTTGGGGGGATTTTTTGGGGGAAAATGAGGATTTGGGGGGATTTTCGGGGATTTTGGGGGGATTTTGGGGGGATTTGGGGGGGATTTGGGGGGATTTGGGGATTTTTTGGGGGATTTTTTGGGATTTTTGGGGAAGTTTGGGGGGTCCTGAGAGGGATTTGGGGGGTTTTGGGTGGAAAAATGGAGATTTTGGGGGGATTTGGGGTGGATTTTGGGGGATTTGGGGAGATTTTGGGATTTTTTGGGAGTTTTTGGGAGTTTTTGGGAAGTTTGGGGGGTCCTGAGAGGGAATTTGGGGGGATTTTGGGGGATTTTGGGTGGATTTTGGGGGAAAAATGAGGATTTGGGGTGGGTTTGGGTTGAATTTGGGGGGATTTGGGGAGATTTTGGGATTTTTTGGGATTTTTGGGGAAGTTTGGGGGGTCCTGAGAGGGTTTTGGGGGGATTTGGGGGGAATTGGGGGGGATTTTGGGAGGATTTTGGGGGATTTGGGGGGGATTTGGGGATTTTTTGGGGATTTTTGGGGATTTTGGGGGAATTTTTGGGAAGTTTGGGGGGTCCTGAGAGGGATTTGGGGTTTTTGGGGGGATTTTGGGAATTTTTGGGGATTTTGGGAGTTTTTGGGAAGTTTGGGGGGTCCTGAGAGGGAATTTGGGGGGATTTTGGGGGATTTTGGGTGGATTTTGGGGGAAAAATGAGGATTTGGGGTGGGTTTGGGTTGAATTTGGGGGGATTTGGGGAGATTTTGGGATTTTTTGGGGATTTTTTGGGAAGTTTGGGGGGTCCTGAGAGGGATTTGGGGGGTTTTGGGGGGAATTGGGGAGATTCTGGGATTTTTTGGGATTTTTGGGGAAGTTTGGGGGGTCCTGAGACGGATTTGGGGGGATTTGGGGGGAATTGGGGGGGATTTTGGGAGGATTTGGGGGGATTTGGGGGGATTTGGGGATTTTTTGGGGATTTTTGGGGATTTTTGGGGATTTTTTGGGAAGTTTGGGGGGTCCTGAGAGGGATTTGGAGGATTTGGGGTGGAAAAATGGGGATTTTTTAGGAATTTGGGGGGATTTGGGGAATTTTTGAGGTCCCAGGTGGATTTTGGGGTGAATTTGGGGCATTTTGGGGTTCCCAGGTGGGATTTTGGGGTGAATTTGGGGGATTTTGGGGTTCCCAGGTGGGATTTTGGGGTGAATTTGGGGGATTTCGGGACTCCCGGGTGGGATTTTGGGGTGAATTTGGGGGATTTCGGGACTCCCGGGTGGGATTTTGGGGTGAATTTGGGGGATTTTGGGGTTCCCAGGTGGATTTTGGGGTTCCCAGGAGGGATTTTGGGGTGAATTTGGGGGATTTTGGGGTTCCCAGGTGGATTTTGGGGTTCCCAGGTGGGATTTTGGGACTCCCAGGTGGGATTTTGGGGTGAATTTGGGGCATTTTGGGGTGAATTTGGGGCATTTTGGGGTGAATTTGGGGGATTTTGGGGTGAATTTGGGGGATTTTGGGGTGAATTTTGGGGCATTTTGGGGTGAATTTGGGGCATTTCGGGGTTCCCAGGTGGATTTTGGGGTTCCCAGGTGGATTTCGGGACTCCCAGGTGGGATTTTGGGGTGAATTTGGGGGATTTTGGGGTTCCCAGGTGGGATTTTGGGGTGAATTTGGGGGATTTTGGGATTCCCAGGTGGATTTTGGGACTCCCAGGTGGGATTTTGGGGTGAATTTGGGGGATTTTGGGGTTCCCAGGTGGATTTTGGGGTTCCCAGGTGGATTTCGGGATTCCCAGGTGGGATTTTGGGGTGAATTTGGGCGATTTTGGGGTTCCCAGGTGGATTTTGGGGTTCCCAGGTGGATTTTGGGGTGAATTTGGGGGATTTTGGGATTCCCAGGTGGATTTTGGGACTCCCAGGTGGGATTTTGGGGTGAATTTGGGGCATTTTGGGGTTCCCAGGTGGGATTTTGGGGTTCCCAGGTGGATTTCGGGATTCCCAGGTGGGATTTTGGGGTGAATTTGGGCGATTTTGGGGTTCCCAGGTGGATTTTGGGGTTCCCAGGTGGATTTCGGGGTTCCCAGGTGGGATTTTGGGGTGAATTTGGGGGATTTTGGGGTTCCCAGGTGGGATTTTGGGGTGAATTTGGGCGATTTTGGGGTTCCCAGGAGGATTTTGGGGTTCCCAGGTGGGATTTTGGGGTGAATTTGGGGGATTTTGGGGTTCCCAGGTGGATTTTGGGACTCCCAGGTGGGATTTTGGGGTTCCCAGGTGGATTTTGGGGTGAATTTGGGGGATTTTGGGGTTCCCAGGTCCGACATTTGGCGGCGCTTTTGCTCCGGAGGCTCCTCCGGAAACTCCCCCCGGAGCTGCTGCAGAGGTGGGCGGGGCCTGGGAAAAGGGGGCGGGGCCTGGGAAAAGGGGGCGTGGCTTGGGCCCCATTGAAATCAATGGAGGGGGCGTGGCTTAGGGAAAAGGGGGCGGGGCTTGGGTCCCATTGGAATCAATGGAGGGGGCGTGGCTTAGGGAAAAGGGGGCGGGGCTTAGGGGCCCATTGGAATCAATGGAGGGGGCGTGGCTTAGGGAAAGGGGGCGGGGCTTAGGGCTCCATTGAAATCAGTTGAGGGGGCGTGGCTTAGGGAAAAGGGGGCGGGGCTTAGGGGCCCATTGAAATCAATGGAGGGGGCGTGGCTTAGGGAAAAGGGGCGGGGCTTGGGGCTGATTAAAGGGGTTAATTAGGGAGGGGGTGGGGTTCATTAAAGGGTTTAATTAGAGAAGAATAGAGCTTGATTAAAGGGGTTAATTAGGGAGGGGGAGGGGTTCATTAAAGGGTTTAATTAGAGAAGAATAGAGCTTGATTAAAGGGGTTAATTAGGGAGGGGGAGGGGTTTATTAAAGGGGTTAATTAGGGAGGGGTGGGGCTGATTAAAGGGGTTAATTAGGGAGGGGGTGGGGCTGATTAAAGGGGTTAATTAGGGAGGGGGTGGGGCTGATTAAAGGGGTTAATTAGGGAGGGGGAGGGGCTGATTAAAGGCGTTAATTAGGGAGGGGGCGGGGGTGATTAAAGGGGTTAATTAGGGAGGGGGAGGGGCTGATTAAAGGGGTTAATTAGGGAGGGGGAGGGGCTGATTAAAGGGGTTAATTAGGGAGGGGTTGGGGCTGATTAAAGGGGTTAATTAGGGAGGGGTGGGGGTTGATTAAAGGGGTTAATTAGGGAGGCGTGGGGCTGATTAAAGGGGTTAATTAGGGAGGGGTTGGGGCTGATTAAAGGGGTTAATTAGGGAGGGGTGGGGCTGATTAAAGGGGTTAATTAGGGAGGGGTTGGGGCTGATTAAAGGGGTTAATTAGGGAGGGGTGGGGCTGATTAAAGGGGTTAATTAGGGAGGGGTTGGGGCTGATTAAAGGGGTTGATTAGGGAGGGGGTGGGGCTGATTAAAGGGGTTAATTAGGGAGGGATGGGGCTGATTAAGGGGGTTAATTAGGGAGGGATGGGGCTGATTAAAGGGGTTAATTAGGGAGGGGGTGGGGTTCATTAAAGGGGTTAATTAGGGAGGGGTGGGGCTGATTAAAGGGGTTAATTAGGGAGGGGGTGGGGCTGATTAAAGGGGTTAATTAGGGAGGGGGAGGGGCTG
This sequence comes from Aphelocoma coerulescens, assembly GCF_041296385.1. Taxonomy (NCBI): domain Eukaryota; kingdom Metazoa; phylum Chordata; class Aves; order Passeriformes; family Corvidae; genus Aphelocoma; species Aphelocoma coerulescens. Next base: position 660,846 of record NW_027183474.1, read on the forward strand.
ATTAAAGGCGTTAATTAGGGAGGGGGCGGGGGTGATTAAAGGGGTTAATTAGGGAGGGGGAGGGGCTGATTAAAGGGGTTAATTAGGGAGGGGGAGGGGCTGATTAAAGGGGTTAATTAGGGAGGGGGTGGGGCTGATTAAAGGGGTTAATTAGGGAGGGGTGGGGCTGATTAAAGGGGTTAATTAGGGAGGGGTGGGGCTGATTAAAGGAGTTAATTAGGGAGGGGTGGGGGCTGATTAAAGGGGTTAATTAGGGAGGGGGTGGGGCTGATTAAAGGGGTTAATTAGGGAGGGGGAGGGGCTGATTAAAGGCGTTAATTAGGGAGGGGGCGGGGGTGATTAAAGGGGTTAATTAGGGAGGGGGAGGGGCTGATTAAAGGGGTTAATTAGGGAGGGGGAGGGGCTGATTAAAGGGGTTAATTAGGGAGGGGGTGGGGCTGATTAAAGGGGTTAATTAGGGAGGGGTGGGGGTTGATTAAAGGGGTTAATTAGGGAGGCGTGGGGCTGATTAAAGGGGTTAATTAGGGAGGGGTTGGGGCTGATTAAAGGGGTTAATTAGGGAGGGGTGGGGCTGATTAAAGGGGTTAATTAGGGAGGGGTTGGGGCTGATTAAAGGGGTTAATTAGGGAGGGGTGGGGCTGATTAAAGGGGTTAATTAGGGAGGGGAGGGGCTGATTAAAGGGGTTAATTAGGGAGGGGTGGGGCTGATTAAAGGGGTTAATTAGGGAGGGGTTGGGGCTGATTAAAGGGGTTGATTAGGGAGGGGGTGGGGCTGATTAAAGGGGTTAATTAGGGAGGGATGGGGCTGATTAAGGGGGTTAATTAGGGAGGGATGGGGCTGATTAAAGGGGTTAATTAGGGAGGGGGTGGGGTTCATTAAAGGGGTTAATTAGGGAGGGGTGGGGGCTGATTAAAGGGGTTAATTAGGGAGGGGTTGGGGCTGATTAAAGGGGTTAATTAGGGAGGGGGTGAAGCTGATTAAAGGGGTTAATTAGGGAGGGGGAGGGGCTGATTAAAGGGGTTAATTAGGGAGGGGTTGGGGCTGATTAAAGGGGTTAATTAGGGAGGGGGTGGGGCTGATTAAAGGGGTTAATTAGGGAGGGGTGGGGGTTGATTAAAGGGGTTAATTAGGGAGGGGGTGGGGCTGATTAAAGGCGTTAATTAGGGAGGGGTTGGGGCTGATTAAAGGGGTTAATTAGGGAGGGGGTGGGGCTGATTAAAGGGGTTAATTAGGGAGGGGTGGGGGTTGATTAAAGGGGTTAATTAGGGAGGGGAGGGGCTGATTAAAGGCGTTAATTAGGGAGGGATGGGGCTGATTAAAGGGGTTAATTAGGGAGGGGTGGGGCTGATTAAAGGCGTTAATTAGGGAGGGGTGGGGCTGATTAAAGGGGTTAATTAGGGAGGGGTTGGGGCTGATTAAAGGGGTTAATTAGGGAGGGGTGGGGGTTGATTAAAGGGGTTAATTAGGGAGGGGTGGGGCTGATTAAAGGGGTTAATTAGGGAGGGGTGGGGCTGATTAAAGGGGTTAATTAGGGAGGGGGTGGGGCTGATTAAAGGGGTTAATTAGGGAGGGGAGGGGCTGATTAAAGGGGTTAATTAGGGAGGGGTGGGGGCTGATTAAAGGGGTTAATTAGGGAGGGGGTGGGGCTGATTAAAGGGGTTAATTAGGGAGGGGTGGGGCTGATTAAAGGGGTTAATTAGGGAGGGGTTGGGGCTGATTAAAGGGGTTAATTAGGGAGGGGTGGGGCTGATTAAAGGGGTTAATTAGGGAGGGGAGGGGCTGATTAAAGGGGTTAATTAGGGAGGGGAGGGGCTGATTAAAGGGGTTAATTAGGGAGGGGTGGGGCTGATTAAAGGGGTTAATTAGGGAGGGGGGAGGGGTTCATTAAAGGGGGTTAATTAGGGAGGGGGTGGGGCTGATTAAAGGGGTTAATTAGGGAGGGGGAGGGGCTGATTAAAGGCGTTAATTAGGGAGGGGAGGGGCTGATTAAAGGCGTTAATTAGGGAGGGGGTGGGGCTGATTAAAGGGGTTAATTAGGGAGGGGTGGGGTTGATTAAAGGGGTTAATTAGGGAGGGGGTGGGACTGATTAAAGGGGTTAATTAGGGAGGGGTTGGGGCTGATTAAAGGGGTTAATTAGGGAGGGGTGGGGGCTGATTAAAGGGGTTAATTAGGGAGGGGAGGGGCTGATTAAAGGGGGTTAATTAGGGAGGGGTGGGGGTTGATTAAAGGGGTTAATTAGGGAGGGGTGGGGCTGATTAAAGGGGTTAATTAGGGAGGGGAGGGGCTGATTAAAGGGGTTAATTAGGGAGGGGTGGGGGTTGATTAAAGGGGTTAATTAGGGAGGGGTGGGGCTGATTAAAGGGGTTAATTAGGGAGGGGAGGGGCTGATTAAAGGGTTAATTAGGGAGGGGTGGGGCTGATTAAAGGGGTTAATTAGGGAGGGGTGGGGGCTGATTAAAGGGGTTAATTAGGGAGGGGGTGGGGCTGATTAAAGGGGTTAATTAGGGAGGGGTGGGGGGCTGATTAAAGGGGTTAATTAGGGAGGGATGGGGCTGATTAAAGGGTTAATTAGGGAGGGGTTGGGGCTGATTAAAGGGGTTAATTAGGGAGGGGGAGGGGCTGATTAAAGGGGTTAATTAGGGAGGGGTGGGGGTTGATTAAAGGGGTTAATTAGGGAGGGGTGGGGCTGATTAAAGGGGTTAATTAGGGAGGGGTGGGGCTGATTAAAGGGGTTAATTAGGGAGGGGTGGGGCTGATTAAAGGGGTTAATTAGGGGAGGGGTGGGGGCTGATTAAAGGGGTTAATTAGGGAGGGGGGCGGGGCTGATTAAAGGGGTTAATTAGGGAGGGGGTGGGGCTGATTAAAGGGGTTAATTAGGGAGGGGTGGGGCTGATTAAAGGGGTTAATTAGGGAGGGGTGGGGCTGATTAAAGGCGTTAATTAGGGAGGGGGAGGGGCTGATTTAAGGGGTTAATTAGGGAGGGGTTGGGGTTGATTAAAGGCGTTAATTAGGGAGGAAGTGGCGCTAATTAACGGCGTTAATTAATTAATTAGGCTGCCGCAGGTGCTGGTGGAGGCGCTGGAGCAGGAGACGGAGTGAGAAAAATTCCCCAAATTCCCCAAAATTCCCCAAAATTCCCCAAATTCCCCAAAATTCCCCAAATTCCCCAAAATTCCCCAAAATTCCCCAAATTCCCGGGGGTTGGGGGGGGTTGGGAGGGGGGAACTGGGGGGATTTGGGGGAAAAAAGGGGGATTTTGGGGAAAAATGGGGATTTTTGGGGGGGAAATTTGGGATTTTGGGGGGAAATTTGGGGATTTTGGGGGGAAAAATGGGATTTTTGGGACCAAAAATGGGGATTTTGGGGGGAATTTTGGGATTTTTGGGGGGAAAAATGGGGATTTTGGGGGGGAAAATGGGGGTTTTTGGGGGGAAATTTGGGGATGTTGGGGAGAAAAATGGGAACTTTTTGGGGGAAAAATGGGAGGTTTTGGAAAAATGGGGATTTTGGGGGAAATTTGGGATTTTGGGGGGGAATTTGGGATTTTTGGGACCAAAAATGGGGATTTTGGGGGGGAAAATGGGGAATTTGGGGCGAGTTTGGGATTTTGGGGGGGAATTTGGGGGGAGAAATGGGAGGTTTTGGGAAAAATGGGAATTTTGAGGGGGAAAATTGGGGATTTTTGGCGGGAATTTTGGGATTTTGGGAGAAAAATGGGGATTTTGGGGGGGAAAATGGGAGGTTTTGGGGAAAAATTGGGATTTTGGGGGGAAATTTGGGATTTTGGGGGGGAATTTGGGATTTTGGGGGGAAATTTGGGGATTTTGGGGAGAAAAATGGGAACTTTTGGGGGGAAAAATGGGAGGTTTTGGGAAAAATGGGGATTTTGGGGGGAAATTTGGGATTTGGGGGGGGAAAATGAGAGGTTTTAGGAAAAATTTTTAAAAATCCAAAAAAACCCCCAAAAAACCCTGAAGAATCCCAAAGAAAACCCCAAAAAGCCAAAAAAAAAACCCAAAAGAACCTGAAAAACCCCCCCAAAAAACCCAAAAAAAACCAAAAAAAAAAGGGAATTTTGGGGGGAAAAATGGGAATTTGGTGTTGAAAATTGGGTTTTTTGGGGGAAAATGTGGATTTTTGAGGGGAAAAATGGGGATTTTGGGGGGAAAAAATGGGAATTTTTGGGGGTGAAAATGGGGATTTTTGGGGAGAAAATGTGGATTTTTGGGGAAAAAATGGGGATTTTGGCGGAAAAATGGGGATTTTTGGGGGAAAAAATGGGGATTTTTGCGGGTGAAATGGGATTTTGGGGGAAAAATGGGTTTTTTTGGGGAAAAACGGGGATTTTTTGGGGAAAAATGGGGATTTTTGGGGGAAAAAATGGGAATTTTGGGGGAAAAAAGGGGATTTTTAGGGAAAAACGGGGATTTTGGGGGGTGAAATGGGGATTTTTAGGGAAAAATTGGGATTTTTGAGGGAAAAATGGGGATATTTGAGGGGAAAAATGGGAATTTAGGGGGGAAAAATGGGGATTTTGGGGGGAAAAAGTGGGGATTTTTGGGAGGAAAATGGGGATTTTGGGGAGAAAAATGGGGATTTTTGGTGGAAAAATGGGGATTTTTGGGGGTGAAATGGGATTTTGGGGGGAAAAATGGGTTTTTTGGGGAAAAACGGGGATTTTTGGGGGTGAAAATGGGGATTTTTGGGGAGAAAATGTGGATTTTTGGGGAGGAAAATGGGGATTTTTGGGGGAAAAATGGGAGATTTTGGGGAAAAATGGGGATTTTTTGGGGGGAAAAATGGGGATTTTTGGGGGAAAATGGGAGATTTTGGGAAAAATGGGATTTTGGTGGGAAAAATGGGGATTTTTGGGGGTAGGGGGGGGGGGGGAAAAAAAAAAAAAAAAAAAAAAAAAATGGGATTTTTTGGGGGGGAAAATGGGGATTTGAGGGGAAAAATGGGGATTTTTGGGGAAAAATGGGAATTTTTGGGGGGGAAATTGGGATTTTTGGGGGTGAGAATGGGGATTTTTAGGGAAAAATGGGGGATTTTTGGGGAAAAATGGCGATTTTTGGGGGGGAAAATGGGGGGTTTTTGGGGGTGAATTTGGGATTTTTTGGAGAATAATTGTGAATTTGGGGTTGAAGTTGTGGGTTTGTTTGGGGGGAAATGGGGGATTTTTGGGGGAAAAATGGGGATTTTGGGGGGAAAAGTAGGGATTTTTGGGGGTGAGTTGGGGATTTTTTGGGGGAAAATGGGGGATTTTTGGGGGGAAAATGTGGATTTTTGGGGGAAAATTGGGGTTTTTGGGGGAAAAATGTGGATTTTTGGGGGAAAAATGGGGATTTTTGGGGAGAAATGGGCATTTTGGGGGAAAATGGGGATTTTTTGGGGGAAAAATGGGGGTTTTTGGGGGGTGAGAATGGGGATTTTGAGGGGAAATGGGGATTTTTGGGGGTGAAATGGGGATTTTTGGGGGAAAATGGGGATTTTGGGGGAAATGGGGATTTTGGTGGGAAATGGGGATTTTTGGGGGTGAAATGGGGGGATTTTTGGGGAGGAGAAATTGGGGATTTTGTGGGGGGTAATTGGGGATTTGTGGGGGGTAATATTGGGGATTTTGGTGGGAAAATGGGGATTTTTTGGGGAAAAATGGGGGATTTTTGGGGGGAAATGGGGATTTTTGGGGAAATGGGGATTTTTAGGGAAAAACGGGGGATTTTGGGGGTGAATGGGGAGTTTTTTGGGAAATTGGGATTTTTGAGGGGAAAATGGGATATTTGGGGGGAAATGGGATTTTAGGGGGGAAATGGGGATTTTGGGGGGAAGTGGGGATTTTTGGGTGGAATGGGGGTGTTTGGGAGAAAATGGGGTTTTTGGTGGAAAAGGGGTTTTTGGGGGTGAAATGGGGTTTTTTGGGGAAAATGGGGATTTGTGGGGGAAAATGGGGTTTTTTGGGGGGAAAAAGGGGATTTTGTTGGGAAAATGGGGATTTTGGGGTGAATGGGGGATTTTTTGGGGAAATGGGGGGGTTTTTTGGGGAAATGTGGGGATTTTTGGGGGGAAAAGGGGGATTTTTTAGGGAAAATGTGGGATTTTTGGGGGGGTGAAAATGGGGATTTTTGGGGGAAAAATGGGGATTTTTGGGGGGAAAAAACGTGGATTTTTGGGGGTGAGAATGGGCATTTTTGGGGGAAAAATGCGGATTTTTGGCGGAAAAAATGTGGATTTTGGTGGGAAAAATGGGGATTTCTTGGGGTGAAATGGGGATTTTGGGAGAGAAAATGGGGATTTTTGGGGGAAAAATGGGAGATTTTGGGAAAAAATGGGGATTTTTGGGGGGAAAATGGGGATTTTGGGGGGAAAAAACGGGTGTTTTTTAGGGAAAAATGGGGATTTTTGGGGGGAAATGGGGATTTTGGGGGAAAAATGGGGGATTTTTAGGGAAAAATGTGGATTTTGAGGGAAAACGGGGATTTTTGGGGAAAAATGGGGATTTTTTAGGGAAAATGGGTATTTTGGGGGGAAAAATGGGGATTTTGGGGGGGAAAAATGGGGATTTTTGGGAAAAACGAGTGTTTTTTTGGGGGGGAAAATGGGGATTTTTGGGGAAAAATGGGGATTTTTGGGGAGGAAAACGGGGATTTTGAGGGAAATAATGGGGTGGGGATTTTTAGGGGAAAAATGGGAATTTGGGGTTGAAAGTTGTGGTTTTTTGGGGGAAAATGGGGATTTTTGGGGAAAAAACGTGGATTTTTTGGGGGAAAAATGGGGATTTTTGGGGGAAAATGGCGATTTTTTGGGGAAAAAATGGAGATTTTTGGGGGAAAAATGGGGATTTTTTGGGGGAAAAATGGGGATTTTTGGGGGAAAAATGGGGATTTTTGGGGGAAAAAATGTGGATTTTGGTGGGAAAAATGGGGATTTTTTGGGGTGAAAATGGGGATTTTTGGGAGAAAAATGGGGATTTTTGGGGGAAAAATGGGAGATTTTGGGAAAAATGGGGATTTTTGGGGGTGAAAATGGGGATTTTGGGGGGAAAAACGGGTTTTTTTTTAGGGAAAAATGGGGATTTTTGGGGGGAAAATGCGGATTTTGGGGTAAAAATGGGGATTTTTAGGGAAAAATGTGGATTTTTGAGGGAAAAACGGGGATTTTTTGGGGAAAAATGGGGATTTTTGGGGAAAAACGGGGATTTTTTAGGGAAAATGGGTATTTTGGGGGAAAAATGGGGATTTTGGGGGGAAAAATGGGGATTTTTGGGAAAAACGAGGTTTTTTTGGGGGGGAAAATGGGGATTTTTGGGGAAAAATGGGGATTTTTGGGGAGGAAAACGGGGATTTTGAGGGAAATAATGGGGATTTTTGGGGGTGAAAATGGGGATTTTTAGGGGAAAAATGGGAATTTGGGGTTGAAAGTTGTGGTTTTTTTGGGGGAAAATGGGGATTTTTGGGGGAAAAAACGTGGATTTTTTGGGGGAAAAATGGGGATTTTTGGGGGAAAATGGCGATTTTTTGGGGAAAAAATGGAGATTTTTGGGGGAAAAATGGGGATTTTTTGGGGGAAAAATGGGGATTTTTGGGGGAAAAATGGGGATTTTTGGGGGAAAAAATGTGGATTTTGGTGGGAAAAATGGGGATTTTTTGGGGTGAAAATGGGGATTTTTGCGAGAAAAATGGGGATTTTTGGGGGAAAAATGGGAGATTTTGGGAAAAATGGGGATTTTTGGGGGTGAAAATGGGGATTTTGGGGGGAAAAACGGGTTTTTTTTAGGGAAAAATGGGGATTTTTGGGGGGAAAATGCGGATTTTGGGGTAAAAATGGGGATTTTTAGGGAAAAATGTGGATTTTTGAGGGAAAAACGGGGATTTTTTGGGGAAAAATGGGGATTTTTGGGGAAAAAACGGGGATTTTTTTAGGGAAAATGGGTATTTTGGGGGAAAAATGGGGATTTTGGGGGGAAAAATGGGGATTTTTGGGAAAAACGAGGTTTTTTTTGGGGGGGAAAATGGGGATTTTTGGGGAAAAATGGGGATTTTTGGGGAGGAAAACGGGGATTTTGAGGGAAATAATGGGGATTTTTGGGGGTGAAAATGGGGATTTTTAGGGGAAAAATGGGAATTTGGGGTTGAAAGTTGTGGTTTTTTGGGGGAAAATGGGGATTTTTGGGGAAAAAACGTGGATTTTTTGGGGGAAAAATGGGGATTTTTGGGGGAAAATGGCGATTTTTTGGGGAAAAAATGGAGATTTTTGGGGGAAAAATGGGGATTTTTTGGGGGAAAAATGGGGATTTTTGGGGGAAAAATGGGGATTTTTGCGGGGAAAAAATGTGGATTTTGGTGGGAAAAATGGGGATTTTTTGGGGTGAAAATGGGGATCTTTTGGCGAGAAAAATGGGGATTTTTGGCGGGAAAAATGGGAGATTTTGGGAAAAATGGGGATTTTGGGGGTGAAAATGGGGATTTTGGGGGGAAAAACGGGTTTTTCTTTAGGGAAAAATGGGGATTTTTGGGGGGAAAATGCGGATTTTGGGGTAAAAATGGGGATTTTTAGGGAAAAATGTGGATTTTTGAGGGAAAAACGGGGATTTTTGGGGGGTGAAAATGGGGATTTTTGGGGAAAAACATGCATTTTTGGGTGAAAATTGGGATTTTTGAGGGAAAAACGGGGATTTTGGGGGGGAAAAACGTGGATTTTTGTGGGGAAAAAATGTCGATTTTTGGGGAAAAATGGCGATTTTTGGGGGGAAAATGGGGATTTTTGGGGGTGAAAATTGGGATTTTTAGGGGAAAAATGGGAATTTGGGGTTGAAAGTTGTGTTTTTTTGGGGGAAAATGGGGATTTTTGGGGGGAAAAATGGGGATTTTTGGGGAAAAAACGTCGATTTTTGGGGGGAAAAATGGGGATTTTTGGGGAGGAAAATGGGGATTTTGTGGGAAAAGCTGGGCCTTGGGGCGGCAGTGGGGGAGGGGCAGCTGCCCCGGGGGCAATCGGGGCCGTTCGGGGCTCACGGGGGGGTTTTGCCCCCGCAGCCCCCCCACGAGGGGGGCCCTGGGCCAGCTCGGGGCGCGGCTGCTGCTGCTGGGGGGGCCCCGGCTCTGGGAGCCGCTGCAGGGCTGGATGCAGGAGGCGGCCAGGGACCCCCAGAAACGAGAGGTGAGAGCCCCCCAAAATGCCCCAAAAATGCCCCAAAAATGCCCCGAAAATGCCCCCAAAATACCCGAAAAATGGCCCAAAAATAGCCCAAAAATAGCCCCAGAAATGGCCTAAAAATGGCCCAAAAATGCCCCGAAAATTCCCCAAAAATACCCTAAAAATGGCCCAAAAATAGCCCCAGAAATGGCCTAAAAATGGCCCAAAAATGGCCCCAAAATAGCCCCAGAAATGGCCTGAAACCGCCCGGGAAATAGCCCAAAAATAGCCCAGAAATGGCCCCAAAATGGCCCAAAAATGGCCCAAAAATGGCCCCAAAAATAGCCCAAAAATAGCCAGAAAATGGCCCAAAAATAGCCCCAGAAATGGCCTAAAAATGGCCCAAAAATAGCCCCAAAATAGCCCCAGAAATGGTCTGAAACCGCCCGGGAAATAGCCCAAAAATGGCCTAAAAATGGCCTAAAAAATGGCCCAAAAATGGCCCAAAAATAGCCCAAAAATAGTCCTAGGAATGCCCCAAAATAGCCCAAAAATAGCCCAAAAATAGCCCAAAAATAGCCCAAAAATAGCCCTCGAGATGCCCCAAAAATAGCCCAGAAATGCCCCAAAAATAGCCCAAAAATAGCCCAGAAATAGCCCAAAAATAGCCCAAAAATAGCCCCAAAATAGCCCAAAAATAGCCAAGAAATAGCCCAAAAATATCCCTAGAAATGCCCCAAAATAGCCCAAAAATGCCCTAAAACCACCCCAAATTTACCCCAGAAATGCACCAAAAATACCCCAAAAACGCCCCGAAAATGTCCCAAAAAATCCCCAAAAATACCCCCAAAAATCCCCAAAAATACCCCAAAAATACCCCAGAAATGCCCCCAAAACCACCCGGAAAATACCCCAAAAATAGCTCAAAAATGCCCCAAAAATGCCCCAAAAATAGCCCAAAAATAGCCCTCGAGATGCCCCAAAAATAGCCCAGAAATGCCCCAAAATAGCCCCAAAATAGCCCCAAAATAGCCCAAAATAGCCCAAAAATAGCCCAAAAATAGCCCAGAAATAGCCAAGAAATACCCCAAAAATATCCCTAGAAATGCCCCAAAATAGCCCAAAAATGCCCCAAAATAGCCCAGAAATGCCCCAAAAATGCCCTAAAACCACCCCAAATACACCCCAGAAATGCCCCAAAAATACCCCAAAAATGCCCCGAAAATGCCCCAAACAATCCCCAAAAAATCCCCCCCAAAAATCCCCAAAAATGCCCCAAAAATACCTCGAGAAATGCCCCCAAAACACCCCAAAACCACCCCAAAAATACCCCCAAAAGTACCCCAAAAACGCCCCAAATATACCCCAGAAATCCACCAAAAATACCCTGAAAATCCCCAAAAAGTCCCCAAAAATACCCCAAAAATTCCCCAAAAAATCCCAAAAAAATCCCCTAAAAAATCAAAAAAAATCCCTAAAAAAACCCAAAAAATCCCTAAAAAATCCCAGAAAAAACCCCAAAAAATCCCTAAAAACTCCCAAAAAAATCCTTAAAAAATCCAAAAAAATTCCTAAAAAATTCCCCCCAAATTTTTTAAAAATCCTAAAAAATCCCCAAAAAATCCTAAAAAAATCCCCAAAAAATCCAAAAAAAATCCCCCAAAAAATCCCAAAAAAACCCCAAAAATTCCCTAAAAATCCCCCCAAAAATCCTTAAAAAATCCCCAAGAAATAAAAAAAAATCTCAAAAATGTCCGAAAAAATCTCAAAAAAATCCTAAAAAATCCAAAAAAATCCCCCAAAAAATCCTTAAAAAATCCCCAAAAAATCTAAAAAAATCCCCAAAAAATCCAAAAAAATTCCCCCAAAATTTTTTAAAAATCCCAAAAAATCCCCCAAAAATCCTCCAAAAATCCCCCAAAAATTCCAAAAAAATCCCCCAAAAATTCCAAAAAATACCTAAAAAAATCCGAAGAAAAACCTAAAAATATCCCCAAAAAATCCTAAAAACTCCTCGAAAAATCCCAAAAACATTCCAAAAAAAATCCCTAAAAAATCCTAAAAAAATCCCTAAAAAATCTGAAAAAAATCCCTAAAAATCCCAGAAAAAACCCAAAAAAATCCCTAAAAAGTCCCAAAAAAATCCAAAAAAAATTCCCAAAAAATCCTCAAAAAATCCTAAAAAATCCCAAAAAAAATCCTAAAAAAATCCCAAAAAAGTCCTAAAAAAATCCTAAATTATCCTAAAAAAATCCTCCAAAAATCCTAAAAAATCTCCTAAAAATCCCAAAAAACTCCAAAAAAATCCCCAAAAAAATCCTTAAAAAATCCCCAAGAAATCGAAAAAAAATCTCAAAAATGTCCGAAAAAATCTCCAAAAAATCCTAAAAAATCCCCAAAAAATCCCAAAAAAATCCTTAAAAAATCCCCAAAAAATCCAAAATAAAATCCCCAAAAAATCCAAAAAAATCCTTAAAAAAATCCCAAAAAATTCCCCAAAAAAAACCAAAAAAATCCCCCAGAAATCCTAAAAAAATCCCCAAAAAATCCCCAAAAAATGCCAAAAAATCCCCAAAAAATCCCCAAAAAATCCCAGAAATCCGAAGAAAAACCTAAAAATATCCCCAAAAAATCCTAAAAACTCCTCGAAAAATCCCAAAAAAATTCCAAAAAAAATCCCTAAAAAATCCTAAAAAAATCCCTTAAAAATCTGAAAAAAATCCCTTAAAAATCCCAGAAAAAACCCCAAAAAATCCCTAAAAAGTCCCAAAAAATAAAAAAAAAAAATCCCAAAAAATCCTAAAAAAATCCAAAATAATCCTAAAAAAATCCTCCAAAAATCCTAAAAAATCTCCTAAAAATCCCAAAAAACTCCAAAAAAATCCCCAAAAAATCCTTTAAAAATCCCCAAGAAATCGTAAAAAAATCTCAAAAATGTCTGAAAAAACCTCAAAAAAATCCTAAAAAATCCCAAAAAAGTCCCAAAAAAATCCTTAAAAAATCCCCAAAAAATCCAAAAAAAATCCCCAAAAAAATCCTAAAAAATTCCCCAAAAATCCTAAAAAAATCCTAAAAAATCCCCAAAAAATCAAAAAAATCCCAAAAAAATCCCTAAAAATCTCCTAAAAATCCCAAAAAACTCCAAAAAAATCCCCCAAAAAATCCTTAAAAAATCCCCAAGAAATCGTAAAAAAATCTCAAAAATGTCCGAAAAAATCTCAAAAAAATCCTAAAAAATCCCAAAAAACTCGCAAAAAAATCCCCCCAAAAAAATCCGAAAAAACCCACTAAAAAAATCCCAGAAAAAAACAAAAAAAATCCTTAAAAAGTCCCAAGAAAATAAAAAAGAAAATCCCCCAAAAATCCTAAAAAGATCCTAAATAATCCTAAAAAAACCCCCAAAAAATCCTTAAAAAATCCCCAAGAAATCGAAAAAAAATCTCAAAAATGTCCGAAAAAATCTCAAAAAAATCCTAAAAAATCCAAAAAAAATCCCAAAAAAAATCCTTAAAAAATCCCCGAAAAATCCAAAAAAAATCCCCAATAATTCCTAAAAAATTCCCCCAAAATGTTTAAAAAAATCCTAAAAAATCCCCAAAAAAGCCTAAAAAAATTCTAAATAATCCTAAAAAAATCCTCAAAAAATCCTAAAAAATAAAAAATAAAATCCCAAAAAACTCCAAAAAAATCCCCAAAAAATCCTTTAAAAATCCCCAAGAAATCGTAAAAAAATCTCAAAAATGTCTGAAAAAACCTCAAAAAAATCCTAAAAAATCCCAAAAAAGTCCCAAAAAAATCCTTAAAAAATCCCCAAAAAATCCAAAAAAAATCCCCAAAAATCCTAAAAAAATCCTAAAAAATCCCCAAAAAATCAAAAAAATCCCCAAAAAATCCTAAAAAATCTCCTAAAAATCCCAAAAAACTCCAAAAAAATCCCCAAAAAAATCCTTAAAAAATCCCCAAGAAATCGTAAAAAAATCTCAAAAATGTCCGAAAAAATCTCAAAAAAATCCTAAAAAATCCCAAAAAACTCGCAAAAAAATCCCCCCCAAAAAATCCGAAAAAACTCACTAAAAAAATCCCAGAAAAAAGCAAAAAAAATCCTTAAAAAGTCCCAAGAAAATAAAAAAGAAAATCCCCCAAAAATCCTAAAAAAATCCTAAATAATCCTAAAAAAATCCCCAAAAAATCCTAAAAAAATCCTAAAAAATCCCCAAAAATTCCTAAAAAAATCCCCAAAAAATCCAAAAAAAATCCCAAAAAAATCCCAAAAAATCCCCAAAAAAATCCGAAAAAATCCCCAAAAAAATCCAAAAAAATCCAAAAAAAACCCCCAAAAAATCCCTAAAAAATCCCCCAAATCCCCCAAAAATTCCCTAAAACCCCCCCAAAAATCCCCCAAGTGCCCCGACCGCCCCGACTCTGCCCGTGTTCCCTCCTGCAGGGGGCGCTGCGCTGCCTGGGCGTGGCGCTGGGCGTGGCCGGCCCCGCCCTTTCCCGCCGTGGCCCCGCCCTGGCCGGGCTCTGCCGCTGGGGGCTCGGGGCCGGCAACTCTGCCGGAACCTTCCGGAAAACCTCCAAAAATACCCCAAAAACAATCCCCCAAAAATCCTCCAAAACCCCCAAAAAATCCTCCAAAAATCCGCCAAAAATTTCTCAAAAAATCCCCAAAAAATTGCAAAAAAAGCCCCCCAAAATTCCAAAAAATACCTAAAAAAATTCGAAGAAAAACTTAAAAGTATCCCCAAAAAATCCTAAAAACTCCTCAAAAAATCCCAAAAGCATTCCAAAAAAAATCCCTAAAAAATCCTAAAAAAATCCCTAAAAAATCCTAAAAAAATTCCCTAAAAAATCCCAGAAAAAATCTCTAAAAAAATCCTAAAAAGTCCCAAAAAAATCCTTAAAAAATCCAAAAAAATTCCTAAAAAATTCCCCCAAAATTTTTTAAAAATCCCAAAAAATCCCCCAAAAAATCCAAAAAAAACCCCAAAAAATTCCTAAAAAATCCTAAAAAAATCCCCAAAAAATCAAAAAAAAATCCCCAAAAAATCCCAAAAAATCCCCAAAAAAATCCCAAAAAACCCCCAAAAAATCCTTAAAAAATCCCCAAGAAATCGTAAAAAAATCTCCAAAATGTCCGAAAAAATCTCAAAAAAATCCTAAAAAATTCCCCAAAAATCCTAAAAAAGTCCTAAAAAAAATCCCCAAAAATTCCTAAAAAAATCCCAAAAAAATCCAAAAAAATTCCCCAAAAATTTTTAAAAAATCCTAAAAAATCCCCAAAAAAGCCTAAAAAAACTCCAAAAAAATCCCTCAAAAATCCTAAAAAAATCCTAAAAAATCCCCAAAAAAGCCTAAAAAAGTTCTAAATAATCCTAAAAAAATCCTCAAAAAATCCTAAAAAATAAAAAATAAAATCCCAAAAAAGTCCAAAAAAATCCCCAAAAAAATGGAAAAAAATCCCCCAAAAAATCCCAAAAAAATCCCCAAAAAATCAAAAAAAAATCCCCAAAAATCCTAAAAAAATCCTAAAAAATCCCCAAACATTCCTTAAAAAATCCCCCAAAAAATCCAAAAAAAAATCCCCAAAAAATCCCAAAAAATCCCCAAAAAATTCCCAAAAATCCCCCAAAAAATCCCAAAAAATCCCCAAAAAATTCCCAAAAATCCCCCAAAAAATCCAAAAAAAATCCCCAAAAAATCCCCAAAAAATTCCCAAAAATCCCCAAAAAATCCCAAAAAATCCCCAAAAAATCCACCAAAAATCCCCAAAAAATCCCCCAAAAATTGCAAAAAAATCCCCCAAAAATTCCAAAAAATACCTAAAAAAATTCGAAGAAAAACTTAAAAATATCCCCAAAAAATCCTAAAAACTCCTCGAAAAATCCCAAAAACATTCCAAAAAAATCGCTTAAAAATCCAAAAAAAATCCCTAAAAAATCCTTAAAAAATCCCAAAAAAATCCCAGAAAAAACCCAAAAAAATCCCTAAAAAGTCCCAAAAAAATCCAAAAAAAATTCCCAAAAAAACCTAAAAAAATCCTAAAAAATCCCAAAAAAAATCCTAAAAAAATCCCAAAAAAGTCCTAAAAAAATCCTAAATTATCCTAAAAAAATCCTCCAAAAATCCTAAAAAATCTCCTAAAAATCCCAAAAAAGTCCAAAAAAATCCCCAAAAAAATCCTAAAAAATCCCCAAGAAATCGTAAAAAAATTTCAAAAATGTCCGAAAAAATCTCCAAAAAATCCTAAAAAATCCCAAAAAAATCCCCAAAATATCCTTAAAAAATCCCCAAAAAATCTAAAAAAAATCCCCAAAAAAATCCTAAAAAATTCCCCAAAAATCCTAAAAAAATCCTAAAAAATCCCCAAAAAATCCTAAAAAAATCCCAGAAAAATCCCAAACAATCCCAAAAAAATCCCCTAAATATACCAAAAAATTCCCCAAAATACCCAAAAAAAACCCGAAAAAATCCCCTAAAAAATCAAAAAAAATCCCCCCAAAATTCCAAAAAATACCTAAAAAAATCCGAAGAAAAACCTAAAAATATCCCCAAAAAAGTCCTAAAAACTCTTCAAAAAATCCCCAAAAAATCCAAAAAATAAGCCTAAAAAATCCTAAAAAAATCCCTAAAAATCCCAGAAAAAACCCAAAAAAATCCCTAAAAAGTCCCAAAAAAATCCAAAAAAAATTCCCAAAAAATCCTAAAAAAATCCTAAAAAATCCCAAAAAAAATCCTAAAAAAATCCCAAAAAAGTCCTAAAAAAATCCTAAATTATCCTAAAAAAATCCTCCAAAAATCCTAAAAAATCCTAAAAAAATCCTCAAAAAATCCTAAAAAATAAAAAAAAAAATCCCCAAAAACTCAAAAAAAAATCCCAAAAAAATCCTTAAAAAATCCCCAAGAAATCGAAAAAGAGTCTCAAAAAAGTCCGAAAAAATCTCAAAGAAATCCTAAAAAATCCAAAAAAAATCCCAAAAAAATCCCCAAAAAATCCAAAAAAATCCAAAAAAATTCCTAAAAAGTTCCCCAAAAATCCTAAAAAAATCCTAAAAAATCCCCGAAAATTCCTAAAAAAATCCCCAAAAAATCCAAAAAAAATCCCCAAAAAATCCCAAAAAATCCCCAAAAAAATCCCCAAAAAAGCCCAAAAAAACCCCCCAAAAATCCAAAAAAAACCCCAAAAAAATCCCCTAAAAAATCAAAAAAAATCCCTAAAAAATCCCCCAAAACCCCCAAAAATTCCCTAAAAACCCCCCAAAAATCCCCCAGATGCCCCGACCGCCCCAACTGTGCCCACGTTCCCTCCTGCAGGGGGCGCTGCGCTGCCTGGGCGTGGCGCTGGGCGTGGCCGGCCCCGCCCTTTCCCGCCGTGGCCCCGCCCTGGCCGGGCTCTGCCGCTGGGGGCTCGGGGCCGCCAACTCTGCCGGAACCTTGGGAGCCGCCCTGGCAGCGCTGGGGGCGCTGGCGGCCGCCCTGGGGGGCACCAGGACGGTGAGTGCCCCAAAATCTCCCTTTTTCCACCCCAAAATCCCCCTTTTTCCACCCCAAATCCCCCTTTTTCCACCCCAAATCCCCTTTTTTCACCCCAAATCCCCTTTTTCCACCCAAAATCCCCTTTTTCCACCCAAAATTTGCCTTTTTCCACCCAAAATCCCCCTTTTTCCCCCCAAATCCCCTTTTTTCACCCCAAATACCCTTTTTCCACCCAAAATTTGCCTTTTTCCACCCAAAATCTCCGTTTTTCACCCAAAATCCCCTTTTTCCACCCCAAATCCCCTTTTTCCACCCAAAATTTGCACTTTTCCCACCCAAAATCCCCTTTTTTCCACCCAAAATCCACCTTTTTTCACCCAAAATCCCCTTTTCCCACCCAAAATCTCCCTTTTCCCACCCAAAATTTGCACTTTTTCCACCCCAAATCCCCCTTTCTTCACCCAAAATCCTATTTTTTCACCCAAAATCCCCTTTTTTCACCCAAAATCCCCTTTTTCCACCCAAAATCCCCCTTTTTTCACCCAAAATCCCCTTTTTCCACCCAAAATTTGCCTTTTCCACCCAAAATCCCCCTTTTTCCCCCAAAATGGGGATTTTTTGGGTAAAAATGGGGGTTTTTGGATAAAAATGGGGGGTTTGGGGCAAAAATGGGGATTTTTGGGATAAAAATGGGTTTTTTTTGGGTAAAAATGGGGGTTTTTTTGATAAAAATGGGGATTTTTTGGACAAAAAAGGGGGGTTTTGGGTAAAAATGGGGATTTTTGGATAAAAATGGCGGGTTTTGGATAAAAATGGGGATTTTTTGGATAAAAATGGGGATTTTTGGATAAAAATGGGGTTTTTTTGGATAAAAATGGGGATTTTTGGATAAAAATGGGGGTTTTTTTTGATAAAAATGGGGGGTTTTGGATAAAAATGGGGATTTTTGGGATAAAAATGGGGATTTTTGGACAAAAATGGGGATTTTTTGGGCAAAAATGGGGATTTTTTGGGATAAAAATGGGGGGTTTTGGACAAAAAAGGGTTTTCCCCCCTCAATCCTCGTTTTTTGCCCCGCCTTGGAATTTCCCGTTGGAAAATGGGAATTTTTGAGGCCAAACCTCCCAATTTTGGCTCATTTTTAACTCTTTTTTTCCCATTTTTCCCCCCTTTTCCCCCAGGAACTCCTTCGCTCCCTGGTCCCCGACATCCTCCGGGCTCTCCAGGAGCTCCTGAACATGGATGAGGTGAATTTTTGGGACAAATCCCGAGGATTTTGGGGCCGGATCTGTCCGAATTTGGGCTGAATTCCGGGAATTTTGTCTTCAGGATTGCGCTGCCAACGCTCTGGAAGTCCTGGATGAGTTCCTGGAAGCCAATCCCGAGTCTCTGATCCCACACCTGCGGCCCATGCTGGAGCTTTGCCTTCAGGTAAGCCCAAAAAAACAAAAAAACTCGGCTTTCATCTCAAAATTTGGGAATTCCAGCCCCAAAATGGGAACTTTTAGCCCCAAAAGTTTCGGGACACCAGGTCTACCCAATAAAGGCAATGGGGAAAGCAGGGACACCAGGTCTATCCATTGAAAAACAATGGAGACTACAGGGACACCAGGTCTACCCATTGAAGGCAATGGAGAATTCAGGGACACCAGGTCTACCCATTGAAAACAATGGAGAATTCAGGGACACCAGATGTACCCATTGAATAGAATTGAGACTACAGGGACATCAGGTCTACCCATTAAAGATAATGAAGATGTCAGGGACACCAGGTCTACCCATTGAATGCAATGGAGAATACAGGGACATCAGGTCTACCCATTAAAGGCAGTGGAGAACAGAGGGACATCAGGTCTACCCATTGAAAACAATGGAGAATAGAGGGACATCAGGTTTAGCCATTGAAAACAATGGAGAATATAGGGACACCAGGTCTACCCATTGAAGCCAATGGAGATTATAGGGACATCAGGTCTAGCCATTAAAGACAATGGAGAATATAGGGACACCAGGTCTACCCATTGAAAACAATGGAGAATGCAGGGACACCAGGTCTGTCCATTAAAACAATTAAGATTCAGGAACACCAAGTCTGTCAATTAAAGACAATTAAGATTCAGGGACACCAGGTCTACCCATTGAATGCAATGGAGAATAGAGGGACACCAGGTCTACCCATTGAAGACAATGGAGAATACAGGGACACCAGGTCTACCCATTGAAAACAATGGAGGTTATAGGGACACCAGGTCTACCCATTAAAGACAATAGAGATTTTAGACATCAGGTCTACCCACTGAAGTAAATTGGGGATTTAGGACACCAGGTCTACCCAATAAAATCCCAATGGGCTCAATGGGACACCAGGTCTACCCTTCCAACCCGCCGGTGAATCCCAGGATTTTTGGGGCGATTCCCGGGAATTTTTTTAGGGAATCCCTGGAATTCCAAAAGATCCCCCCCCCGTGGAGTTTTTTTGGAGAATATTCAGGTGAGATTTCACCCGCAGGTGGCCGGCGACGAGTCCCGGGGTGACGCCGTGCGGGTTCGGGCGCTGGCCACGGTCACGTTCCTGGCACAGAAGAGACCCAGGGTGAGACTGGGATGGACTGGGATGGACTGGGATGGACCGGGAGGGGATTGGGAGGCTACTGGTTTCTACTGGTTTCTACTGGTGCAGGCTCTGCTCCGAGGAGGGCTCCTGGCGCTGGTCCTGAGGGGGCTCCTGGTCCCTCTTTGTGCCGAACTCCGCCCGGAAAATCCCGATCCCGAGGAAAATTGGGATGAGGCCGAGGGGGGGGAGGGGCCCTGCCCCCGCCACGCCGCCGCCCAGGTAAAATTCCCACATTTTCTGGCCTTTTCCCCAAATTTTCCGGGGGTTTTTCCCGTTTTTTTTTTGGAATTTTCCTGGTTCCTGGGGATTTTTTTTTCCCCCTTCCCCGTGAACTTTCGGTGGAATTCGGGGGGATTTTCCCCATTTCGAGGGGGTTTTATCCCAATTGAGGAGAGGTTTTCCAGGGAATTTTGGTTCTCTGGGGGGAGTTTTCCCGAAATTGGAAGGTTTTCCCCTGTTTTGGGACATTTTCCCCATTTCCTGGGGAATTTTTCCCACTTTTGGCACATTTCCACCCAAATTCGGGAAGATTTTCTCCTTTTTTCCGAGGAGATTTTCCCTAATTTCCAATATTTCCCCCCATTTCAACCCCCATTTCCCTCACTTTTCACGGAATTCCCCCGATTTTGCTGCAATTTTCCCCGTTTCCTCCGGAATTTCCCCTTTTTAAGGGAATTTTAACCCAATTTAGGCCCAAATTCCCCCATTTTCGGGGCAGATTTTCCCCTTTTTTGGTTGGTTTTTCCCCTTTTTTTTGGAACTTCTGCCAAATTCAAGGAGAATCCCCCGAATTTCCTGGGGAATTTCCCCCAAATTTGGGGGATTTTGACCCAATTTTGGTCCCCACAGGCTCTGGACGCTCTGGCCCAGGGGTTGCCCCCCGAAAAGCTGCTGAAGGAACTGGTGGGTTCTGAGGGGGAGATTTGGGGAATTTTTGGGAATTGGGGGATTTGGGGAGGATTTTTAGGGATTTTTTGGGAATTTTGGATGGATTTTTGAAGGATTTTTTGGGCGGGTTTGGGGGTTTTTTTGGTGACCTTTCAGGACCTTTGCTGGAGACTTTGTGGGTCCTGGAGGGAATTCTGAGGCGAATTTTGGACATTTTGGCCTCGCGGGGGGTTAAAAATCAGGAATTTTGGGCAGAGTTGGAGGGAATTTTGACGTCGGGGTGAGGCTACAAAATTGGGGGATTTTTTTGGAATTTTTAAGGCCGATTTCATTTCCATTTTACCGGGGTTTCTTAGGCACCTTCCAGGACCTTCCGGGTAGAAACCCGGGTGGATTTTGAGGGAAAAATCCCTGGAATTTGGAGCTTTTGGGTGGGGGTTTGGAACATTTCAGGAATTCCACCACCCCCCCCCCGCCCGCGCTGATTTTGGGGCGTTTCCTGCCGATTTTGGGGCCCTTTCCCTGCTGATTTTTGGGGCGAGCCGGGGACCCTTTCCCACCTCCCTTCTCGCTAATTCTCGCTCTTTTTCTCCCGTTTTTTTTTCTTTCCCTTCTCCTTCTCCTTCTCCCCCCCCCTTCCCCACTTGGTTTCCACCTCCCCCCGCCCGTTTTTTTGGGTGAAAATCGGCCGATTTTGGGGTCGGGCCGAACCCGGAAGTTGCCGTTGCTGGAGGGGCCGAGCCGGAGCGCGGCCGCCGGCGGCCGCAAGGGGGCGCTGTTGGCGCTGGCGGCGCTGGCGCGGGGCTGTGGCGCCACCTTGCGGCAGCGGTGAGGGCGGCGCCTTATATGGGCAAAAGGGGGCGGGGCTTAAGGCGGAGGGGGCGGGGCTTGCCTTATATGGGCGTGGTTTGCCTTATATGGGCGGGGCTTGCCTTATATGGGCAGGGGTTGTGGGGGCGGGGCTTAGGGAGCTTTGCTGGGTTGAACTGGGAGGGGACTGGGATGGACTGGGAGGGGGGAGGGGGGGGGGGCTTGCCTGGGGGTTTTTGGGGGGGATTTGGGGGATTTTGGTGCTTTTAGAATTTGGGGGTTTTTGGGGGATTTTTTGGGGATTTTTTGGGGGATTTTTGGGGATTTTTTGGGGAATTTTTGGGGATTTTTTTGGGATTTTTTGGGAATTTTTGGGGATTTTTGGGGATTTTGGAGCTTTTAAAATTTGGGATTTTTGGAGATTTTTTGGGGAGTTTTTGGGATTTTTGGGGATTTTTTGGGAATTTTGGGGGGGAATTTGGGGGATTTTGGAGCTCTCAGAATTCAGAATTTTTGGGGAATTTTTGGGATTTTTTGGGAATTTTTGGGGATTTTTGGGGAATTTTTGGGGAGGATTTGGGGGATTTTGGAGCTTTTAAAATTTGGGATTTTCGGGAATTTTGGGGGGATTTTTGGGGATTTTTTTGGGATTTTTGGGGGATTTTTGGGGGGAATTTGGGGGATTTTGGAGCTCTCAGAATTCGGAATTTTTGGGGAATTTTGGGGACTTTTTGGGAATTTTTGGGGATTTTTGGGGAATTTTTTGGGGATTTTTGGGGATTTTTTTGGGATTTTTTGGGAATTTTTGGGGATTTTTGGGGATTTTGGAGCTTTTAAAATTTGGGATTTTTGGAGATTTTTTGGGGAGTTTTTGGGATTTTTGGGGATTTTTTGGGAATTTTTGGGGAGGATTTGGGGGATTTTGGAGCTTTCAGAATACAGAATTTTTGAGAATTTTTGGGGAATTTTGGGGGGAATTTGGGGGAATTTGGAGCTCTCAGAATTCAGAATTTTTGGGGATTTTTTTGGGATTTTTTGGGAATTTTTGGGGAGGATTTGGGGGATTTTGGAGCTTTCAGAATACAGAATTTTTGGGGAATTTTGGGGAATTTTGGGGAATTTTTGGGGAATTTTTGGGGGGAGTTTGGGGGATTTTGGAGCTTTCAGAATTCTGAGTTTTTGGGGATTTTTGGGGGATTTTTGGCAATTTGGGGGGAATTTTTTGGGGGAATTTTCTAAGAATTTTTGAGGATTTTTTAGGGAATTTTTGGGGGAATTTTTTGAGGATTTTTTTGACATTTCCGGGACTTTTTTTGGGGCCGATTTTGGGTGAAATTTTCGGATTTTTCTCTTTTTATTTGAGGATTTTTCGGGGAATTTTTTGACATTTCCAGGACAATTTTGGGGCCGATTTTTGGGTGAATTTTTCGGATTTTTCTCTTTTTTTTGAGCATTTTTTGAGGATTTTTTTGGACATTTCCGGGACATTTTTTGGCGCTGATTTTGGGTGAAAATTTGGGATTTTTCTCTCTTTTTTGAGCATTTTTTGAGGATTTTTTTTGACATTTCCAGGACTTTTTTTGGGGCCGATTTTGGCTGAAATTTTCGGATTTTTCTCTTTTTCGAGCATTTTTTGAGGCTTTTTTTTGACATTTCCGGGACATTTTTTGGGGCCGATTTTTGGGTGAATTTTTCGGATTTTTCTCTCTTTTTCGAGCATTTTTTGAGGCTTTTTTTTGGACATTTCCGGGACTTTTTTTGGGGCCGATTTTGGGGTGAAAATTTCGGATTTTTCTCTTTTTATTTGAGGATTTTTCAGGGAATTTTTTGAGGATTTTTTTGGACATTTTCGGGACTTTTTTGGGGCCGATTTTGGGGTGAAATTTTCGGATTTTTCTCTTTTTATTTGAGGATTTTTCGGGGAATTTTTGGACATTTCCGGGATTTTTTTTGGGCCGATTTTGGGGTGAAAATTTGGGATTTTTCTCTCTTTTTCGAGCATTTTTTGAGGATTTTTTTGGACATTTCCGGGATTTTTTTGGGGCCGATTTTTGGGTGAAATTTTCAGATTTTTCTCTCTTTTTTGAGCATTTTTTGGGGAATTTATTGAGGATTTTTTTTGACATTTCCGGGATTTTTTTTGGGCCGATTTTGGGTGAAATTCTCGCATTTTTCTCCTTTTTTTTTTAAGGATCTTTCAGGGAATTTTGGGGGGGGCGATTTCGGGGTTAAATTTGGGGGCGTGGCTTAACTCCATATAAGGCGATGTGGGCGGGGCTTAACCTCCTGTACCGCACGGTGGGCGTGGCTTAACTCCGTATATGGCGATGTGGGCGTGGCTTACCATATATGGAAGTGGGGTTTAATGGGGTGGGCGTGGCCTGAGGGGGGGTGGGCGTGGCCTGAGGGGGGGTGGGCGTGGCCTGAGGGGGGGGTGGGCGTGGCCTCCGCAGGTTCCTGGGCCCGGTGCTGGGGGCCCTGCGGGGGGGCCTGGGAGACCCCGAGGCCGCGGTCAGGGGGGCGGCGGCGGCGGCGCTGAGGGAGCTGCGGGAGGAGCTGGAGGTACTGGGAGGGGACTGGGAGGGACTGGGAGGGGATTGGGGGGACTGGGAGGGGACTGGGAGGAAACTGGGAGGGACTGGGAGGGGATTGGGAGGGACTGGGAGAGACTGGGAGGGGATTGGGAGGGAGCTGGGAGGGACTGGGAGGGGACTGGGAGGGGATTGGGAGGGAGCTGGGAGGGACTGGGAGGGGATTGGGAGGGACTGGGAGGGACTGGGAGGGGATTGGGAGGGACTGGGAGGGGATTGGGAGGGACTGGGAGGGGACTGGGAGGGACTGGGAGGGACTGGGAGGGGATTGGTTTGGACTGGGAGAGACTGGGAGGGACTGGGAGGGACTGGGAGGGACTGGAAGGGGATTGGGAGGGGCTTGGGGGGGACTGGGAGGGACTGGGAGGGGATTCGGGGTTACTGGTTTATACTGGGAGGGACTGGGAGAGGACTTGGAGGAGATTGGGAGGGGACTGGGAGGGACTGGGATGGACTGGGAGGGGATTGGGACGGGATTGGGAGGGAACTGGGAAGGAACCGGGAAGGGATTGGGAGGGACTGGGAGGGGACTGGGAGGGACTGGGAGGGGATTGGGAGGGACTGGGAGGGGATTCGGGGTTACTGGTTTATACTGGGAGGGGACTGGGAGGGGATTGGGAGGGACTGGGAGGGGACTGGGAGGGACTGGGAGGGAACTGGGAGGGACTGGGAGGGGATTGGGAGGGACTGGGAGAGACTGGGAGGGGATTGGGAGGGACTGGGAGGGGATTGGGAGGGACTGGGAGGGGACTGAGAGGGACTGGGAGGGACTGGGAGGGGATTGGTTTGGACTGGGAGAGACTGGGAGGGACTGGGAGGGATTGGGAGGGACTGGAAGGGAACTGGGAGGGGATTCGGGGTTACTGGTTTATACTGGGAGGGGACTGGGAGAGACTGGGAGGGATTGGGGGGGATTGGGAGGGGATTGGGAGGGACTGGGAGGGGCTGGGAGGGAGTGGGAGGCAACTGGGGGGGATTTGGGGTTACTGGTTTATACTGGGAGGAGACTGGGAGGGACTGGGAGGGACTCGGAGGGGATTGGGAGGGACTGGGAGGGACTGGGAGGGAACTGGGAGGGGACTGGGGGGGATTGGGAGGGACTGGGAGAGACTGGGATGGACTGGGATGGACTGGGATGGACTGGGAGTTACTGGGAGGGAACTGGGAGGGGATTGGGAGGGGACTGGGAGGGACTGGGAGGGAACTGGGAGGGACTGGGAGGGGATTGGGGGGACTGGGAGGGGAATGGGGAGGGGATTGGGAGCGACTGGGGGGGAACTGGGAGGGACTGGGAGGGGATTCGGGGTTACTGGTTTATACTGGGAGGGGACTGGGAGAGACTGGGAGGGATTGGGGGGGATTGGGAGGGGATTGGGAGGGAACTGGGAGGGGACTGGGAGGGACTGGGAGGGGACTGGGAGGGACTGGGAGGGGATTGGGGGGGACTGGGAGGGGATTGGGAGGGAACTGGGGGGGATTTGGGGTTACTGGTTTATACTGGGAGGGGACTGGGAGAGACTGGGAGCGACTGGGAGGGAACTGGGAGGGACTGGGAGGGACTGGGAGGGAACTGGGAGAGACTGGGATGGACTGGGATGGACTGGGAGTTACTGGGAGGGAACTGGGAGGGGATTGGGAGGAACTGGGAGTTACTGGGAGGGAACTGGGAGGGACTGGGAGTTCCTGGGAATTCCTGGGAGTTCCTGCGACAGAACTGGGACAGAAAACTGGGAGCACTGGGAGGCTCGGGGGGGGTGACCCTGGGCCGTCCCCCGCCCTTACTGGTCGGTACTGGTTTGCACTGGGAGCAGCCCGAGCTGGCCCAGCTGGCGGCCGAGGCGCTCCCGGCGCTCCTGGGGGGATTTTGGGGCTCCCCCAGTTCCCCGGAGCCCCGGGACTGGTTTGTGCTGGAGGCGCTGCTGGAGGCGCTGGGTGAGCAATTCGGGGCGAATTTGGGGGAATTTGGGGGTTTTGGGGGGAAATTTGGGATTTTTGGGAGGGGTTTTGGGGGAAATTTGGGGCAAATTTGGGGATTTTGGGAGGAAATTTGGGGATTTGGGGGGGAAATTTGGGGATTTTTGGGGAAATTTGGGGGATTTGGGGGAAATTTGGGGATTTTGGGGGAAATTTGGGGGAAATTTGGGATTTTGGGGGGAAATTTTGGATTTTGGGGGGAAATTTGGGGGTTTTTGGGAGGGATTTTGGGGGAAATTTGGGAATTTAGGGGGGAAATTTGGGGGGAAATTTGAGATTTTTGGGAGGGATTTTGGGGGAAATTTGGGGGTTTTGGGGGAAAATTTTGGGGGAAATTTGGGGGTTTTGGGAGAAAATTTGGGGATTTGGGGGGAAATTTGGGGATTTTTGGGGATTTTTGGGGGGAAATTTGGGGATTTTTGGGAGGGATTTTGGGGGGAAATTTGGGAGAAATTTGAGGTTTTGGGAGAAAATTTGGGGATTTTGGGGGAAATTTGGGATTTTGGGGGGAAATTTGGGAATTTAGGGGGAATATTTGGGGATTTTGGGGGGAA
Organism: Aphelocoma coerulescens; assembly: GCF_041296385.1. Classification (NCBI taxonomy): domain Eukaryota; kingdom Metazoa; phylum Chordata; class Aves; order Passeriformes; family Corvidae; genus Aphelocoma; species Aphelocoma coerulescens. The sequence goes on from NW_027183474.1 coordinate 686,887, forward strand.
ATTTGGGGGTTTGGGGGGAAATTTGGAGATTTTTGGGAGGGATTTTGGGGGGAAATTTGGGGAATTTGGGGGAAATTGGGGGGAAATTTGGGGTTTTGGGGGAAATATGGGATTTTTGGGAGGGATTTTGGGGGAAATTGGGGAGGAATTTGGGGTTTTGGGGGGAAATTTGGGAGTTTTGGGAGGGAAATTTGGGAGAAATTTGGGGGTTTGGGGGAAATCTGGGGATTTTGGGGGAATATTTGGGGATTTGGGGGAAAATTTTGGAGTTTTGGGAGGGATTTTGGGGGAAATTTGGGGGAAATTTGAGGTTTTGGGGGGAAATTTGGGGAAATTTGGGATTTTGGGGGGAAATTTGGGGATTTCGGGGGAAATTTGGGGGTTTTGGGGGGAAATTGGGGGTTTTGGGAGGGATTTTGGGGGAAGTTTGGGAGAAATTTGAGGTTTGGGGGAAAATTTGGGATTTTTCGGAGGGATTTTGGGGGAATTTGGGGAAAATTTGGGGATTCTGGGGGAAATTTGGGGATTTTGGGGGGAAATGGGGATTTTTGGGAGGGACTTTGGGGGAAATTTGGGAGAAGTTTGGGGGTTTGGGAGAAAATTTGGGGATTTGGGGGGAAATTTGGGGATTTTGGGGAGAAATTTGGGGATTTAGGGGATTTTTGGGAGGGATTTTGGGGAGAAAATTGGGGGAAAAATTGGGGATTTTGGGGAGAGAATTTGGGATTTTGGGGGAAAATTGGGATTTTGGGGAGTTTGGGGGGAAATTTGGGGAAAATTTGGGGATTTTGGGAAAAAATTGGGGATTTGGGGAAGAAAGTCGGGGATTTGGGGGCAAAAATGGGGATTTTGAGGGGAAATTCAGGGGATTTTGGGGGGATTTTGGGGAAAGAATGGGGATTTTGGGGAGAAAATTGGGGATTTTGGGGAGAAAATTGGGGATTTGGGGGGAAAAATTGGGGTTTTTGGGGGGAAATTGGGGGGATTTTGGGGAGAAAATGGGGATTTTGGGGATTTTGAGGGGAATCTTGGAGGGAAATTGGGATTTTTTGTGGGAAAAGTTGGGATTTTGGGGAGTTTTGGGGCGATTTTGGGGGGATTTTGGGGGGATTTGGGTCGTTTTGGAGCCTTTAATGAACTCTAATGAATCCGGGGTTATTCTGGGATGGTTTTCGTGGATTTTGGGGCTGATTTGGGGCTGATTTGGGGCCGTTTTGGGGCTGCCCAGGGGAGGGGGTGCAGCCCTGGCTGCCCCAGCTGCTCCCCAAGATTTTGGAGGCTTTGGAGCCCTCGGGGTCCCCCCGGAGCCGGGAGCTGGCGCTGAGCGCCCTGCACGCGCTGGGTGAGCCCCAAAAACCCCAAAAACCACCCCGAAACCCTAAAAAACCACTCCAAAACCCTAAAAAACACCCCAAAATCCAAAAAAAACACCCCAAAACCGTAAAAATCCACCCCGAAACCCTAAAAAACACCCTGAAAAACACCAAAAAACACCCCGAAATACCCCAAAAACACCTTGAAATACCCTAAAAAACCACCCTGAAACCCCCAAAACCACCCTGAAACCCTAAAAAACACCCCGAAATACCCTAAAAAACACCCCGAAATACCCTAAAAAACACCCCGAAATACCCCAAAAAACACCCTGAAACCCCAAAAAACCACCCCAAAACCCTAAAAAACCACCCCAAAACCCCCCAAAACCACCCCGAAACCCTAAAAAACCACCCCAAAAAACCACCCCAAAACCCTAAAAAAGCCCAAAATCCCAAAAAACCACCCCGAAACCCCAGAAAACACCCTGAAAGCACCCAAAAACACCCTGAAATGGCCCAAAAACCCTAAAAATCCACCCTGAAACCCCAAAAAACCACCCTGAAACCCTAAAAAAAACCACTCCAAAACCCTAAAAAACACCCCAAAATCCCAAAAACCACCCCGAAACCCTAAAAAACCACCCCGAATTACCCCAAAAAACCACTCCAAAACCCTAAAAAACATCCCAAAAAACCACCCCGAAACTCTAAAAAACACCCTGAAATGGCCCAAAAATTCCCTGAAATGCCCCAAAAAACCACCCCGAATCACCCCAAAAAACCACCCTGAAACCCTAAAAAAAACCCTAAAACCCTAAAAACCACCTTGAAATACCCCAAAAACACCCCAAAAACACCCGGAAATACCCCAAAAAACCAACCTGAAACCCCAAAAAACCACCCCAAAACCCCAAAAAAAACACCCCAAAATCCCAAAAAAACACCCCAAAACCCCAAAAACCACCCCGAAAAACCCTAAAAAACCACCCCGAAAAACCCTAAAAAACCACCCCGAAAAACCCTAAAAAACCACCCTGAAACCCCAAAAAACCACTCCAAAACCCTAAAAAACACCCCGAAACCCCAGAAAACACCCTGAAAGCACCCAAAACCACCCTGAAATGGCCCAAAAACCCTAAAAATCCACCCCGAAACCCCAAAAAAACCACTCCAAAACCCTAAAAAACACCCCGAAATCCAAAAAAAACACCCCAAAACCGTAAAAAACCACCCCGAAACCCTAAAAAACCACCCCGAAACCCCAAAAAACCACCCTGAAACGCTAAAAAACACCCCAAAACCCCAAAAACCACCCCGAAATACCCCAAAAAACCACCCCAAAACCCCAAAAACCACCCTGAAACCCTAAAAAACACCCTGAAATACCCCAAAAAACCACCCCGAAACCCCAAAAAAGACCCTAAAACCCGAAAAAACACCTTGAAATACCCCAAAAACACCCCAAAAACACCTTGAAATACCCTAAAAAACACCCTGAAATACCCCCAAAAACCACCCTGAAAGCACCCAAAAACACCCTGAAATGGCCCAAAAACCCTAAAAATCCACCCTGAAACCCAAAAAACCACCCCGAAACCCTAAAAAACACCCCGAAATACCCCAAAAACACCCCAAAAACACCTTGAAATACCCTAAAAAACCACCCTGAAACCCCAAAAACCACCCTGAAACCCTAAAAAACCACCCCGAAATACCCCAAAAACACCCTGAAAGCACCCAAAAACACCCCGAAACCCCAAAAACCACCCTGAAACCCCAAAAAACCACCCCGAAACCCTAAAAAACCACCCCAAAAAACCACCCCAAAACCCTAAAAAAGCCCAAAATCCCAAAAAAACACCCCGAAACCCCAAAAACCACCCCGAAACCCCAGAAAACACCCTGAAAGCACCCAAAAACACCCTGAAATGGCCCAAAAACCCTAAAAATCCACCCTGAAACCCCAAAAAACCACCCTGAAACCCTAAAAAACCACTCCAAAACCCTAAAAAACATCCCAAAAAACCACCCCGAAACTCTAAAAAAGACCCTAAAACCCTAAAAACCACCTTGAAATACCCCAAAAACACCCCAAAAACACCCGGAAATACCCCAAAAAACCACCCTGAAACCCCAAAAAACCACCCCAAAACCCCAAAAAAACACCACAAAACCCCAAAAAAACCACTCCAAAACCCTAAAAAACACCACAAAATCCCAAAAAAGCACCCCAAAACCCCAAAAAACCACCCCGAAACCCTAAAAAAACCACCCCGAAAAACCCCAAAAAACCACCCCGAAACCCTAAAAAACCACCCAAAAACCCTAAAAAACCACCCCAAAATCCCAAAAAACCACCCCGAAAAACCCTAAAAAACCACCCCGAAAAACCCTAAAAAACCACCCCGAAAAACCCTAAAAAACCACCCTGAAACCCCAAAAAACCACTCCAAAACCCTAAAAAACACCCCGAAACCCCAGAAAACACCCTGAAAGCACCCAAAACCACCCTGAAATGGCCCAAAAACCCTAAAAATCCACCCCGAAACCCCAAAAAAACCACTCCAAAACCCTAAAAAACACCCCGAAATCCAAAAAAAACACCCCAAAACCGTAAAAAACCACCCCGAAACCCTAAAAAACCACCCCGAAACCCCAAAAAACCACCCTGAAACGCTAAAAAACACCCCAAAACCCCAAAAACCACCCCGAAATACCCCAAAAAACCACCCCAAAACCCCAAAAACCACCCTGAAACCCTAAAAAACACCATGAAATACCCCAAAAAACCACCCTGAAAGCACCCAAAACCACCCTGAAATGGCCCAAAAACCCTAAAAATCCACCCCGAAACCCCTAAAAACCACCCCAAAACCCCAAAAAAGACCCGAAAAAACACCTTGAAATACCCCAAAAAACACCCCAAAATACCCCAAAAACACCCTGAAAGCACCCAAAACCACCCTGAAATGGCCCAAAAACCCTAAAAATCCACCCTGAAACCCAAAAAACCACCCCAAAACCCTAAAAAACACCCCGAAATACACCAAAAAACACCCCGAAATACCCCAAAAACACCCCAAAAACACCTTGAAATACCCTAAAAAACCACCCTGAAACCCCAAAAAACCACCCCGAAACCCCAGAAAACACCCTGAAAGCACCCAAAAACACCCTGAAATGGCCCAAAAAACCACCCTGAAACCCTAAAAACCACCCTGAAACCCTAAAAAACCACCCCGAAATACACCAAAAAAACACCCCCGAAACCCCAAAAAACTACTCCAAAACCCCAAAAAACACCCTGAAACCCTAAAAACCACCCCGAAAAACCCAAAAAAACCACCCCAAAAAACCACTCCAAAACTCTAAAAAACACCCTGAAATACCCCAAAAAACCACCCTGAAATGGCCCAAAAATTCCCTGAAATGCCCCAAAAAACACCCTGAAACCCTAAAAAACCACCCCAAAACCCCAAAAAAACACCCTGAAATGCTAAAAAACCACTCTGAAATGGCCCAAAAACCCTAAAAAAACACCCCAAAACCCTAAAAGCACCCCGAAACCCCAAAAAACCACCCCAGAACCCCAAAAACCACCCTGAAACCCTAAAAAACACCATGAAATACCCCAAAAAACCACCCTGAAAGCACCCAAAACCACCCTGAAATGCCCCAAAACCCCTAAAATCCACCCTGAAACCCAAAAAACCACCCCAAAACCCTAAAAAACACCCCGAAATGCCCCAAAAAACACCCTGAAAGCACCCAAAAACACCCTGAAATGGCCCAAAAACCCTAAAAATCCACCCCGAAACTCCAAAAAAATCCCCTGAAACCCTAAAAAACCACCCCAAAACCCCAAAAAACACCCTGAAAACACCCAAAAACACCCTGAAATGGCCCAAAAACCCTAAAAATCCACCCCGAAACCCCTAAAAACCACCCCAAAACCCCAAAAAAGACCCGAAAAAACACCTTGAAATACCCCAAAAACACCCCAAAAACACCTTGAAATACCCCAAAAAACACCCCAAAATACCCCAAAAACACCCTGAAAGCACCCAAAAACACCCTGAAATGGCCCAAAAACCCTAAAAATCCACCCTGAAACCCAAAAAACCACCCCGAAACCCTAAAAAACACCCCGAAAAACACCAAAAAACACCCCGAAATACCCCAAAAACACCCCAAAACCACCTTGAAATACCCTAAAAAACCACCCTGAAACCCCAAAAAACCACCCCGAAACCCCAGAAAACACCCTGAAAGCACCCAAAAACACCCTGAAATGGCCCAAAAAACCACCCTGAAACCCTAAAAACCACCCTGAAACCCTAAAAAACCACCCCAAAAAACCACCCCAAAACCCTAAAAAAGCCCAAAATCCCAAAAAACCACCCCAAAATCCCAAAAACCACCCTGAAACCCCAGAAAACACCCTGAAAGCACCCAAAAACACCCTGAAATGGCCCAAAAACCCTAAAAATCCACCCCGAAACCCCAAAAAACCACCCTGAAACCCTAAAAAAAACCACTCCAAAACCCTAAAAAACACCCCAAAATCCCAAAAACCACCCCGAAACCCTAAAAAACCACCCCGAATTACCCCAAAAAACCACTCCAAAACCCTAAAAAACATCCCAAAAAACCACCCCGAAACTCTAAAAAACACCCTGAAATGGCCCAAAAATTCCCTGAAATGCCCCAAAAAACCACCCCGAAACCCCAAAAAAGACCCTAAAACCCGAAAAACCACCTTGAAATACCCCAAAAACACCCCAAAAATCCCCCAAAATTCTTCCAAAAATCCCCCAAAATTCTTCCAAAAATCCCCCAAAATTCTTCCAAAAAATTCCCAAAAATTCCCCAAAATCCCCAAAATTCCTCAAATTTCCCCCAAAAATTCCTGAAAAATTCCCCAAATTCCCCCCAAATTCCCCAAAATTCCCCAAATTCCCCAAAATTCCCCAAATTCCCCCAAATTTCCCCCCAAAATCCCCCAATTTTCCCAAAACCCTCCAAAATCCCCCAAATTTCTTCCAAAATCCCCCAAAATCCCCCAAATTTCCCCCAAAAATCCCCCAAAATTCTTCCAAAAAATTCCCAAAAATTCCCCAAAATCCCCAAAATTCCTCAAAATTCCCCAAATCCTCAAATTTCCCCCCAAAAACCCCTGAAAATTCCCCAAATCCCCCCAAAATTCCCCCAAAATCCCCCTAAAAATCCCCCCAATTTTCCCCAAATCCCTGAATTTCCCCCCAAATCCCCCAAAATTCCCCCAAATTCCCCCCAAAAATTCCCAAAAATCCCCAAATTCCCCAATTTTCCCAAAAATCCCCGAATTTCCCCTCAAAAAGCCCTGAAAACTCCCAAATTTCTCCCCAAATTCCCCAAATTCCCCCCAAAATTCCCCCCAAATCCCCCAATTTTCCCAAAATCCCCCAATTTCCCCCCAAACCCTTGAAAATTCCCAAATTTCTCCCCAAATTCCCCAAATTTCCCCCAAAATCCCCTAAAAATCCCCCAAATCCCCCAAAATCCCCCAATTTTCCCAAATTCCCCCCAAATCCCCCAAATTTCCCCCAAAAATCCCCCAAAATTCTTCCTAAAAATTCCCAAAAATCCCCAAAATTCCTCAAATTTCCCCAAATCCTCCAATTTCCCCCCAAAAACCCCTGAAAACTCCCAAATTTCTCCCCAAATTCCCCAAATTTCCCCCAAAATTCCTCAAATTTCCCCCAAAAAATTCCTGAAAAATTCCCCAAATTCCCTAAAATCTCAAAAAATCCCCAAGTTTTCCAAAATCCCCAAATTTCCCCCCAAAACCCCTGAAAAATTCCCCAAAATTTCTCCCCAAAATCCCTCAAAACTCTCCCCGAAATTCCCCCCCAAATTCCCCAAAATTCCTCAAATTTCCCCCAAAAATTCCTGAAAAATTCCCCAAATTCCCAAAGATCCCCAAATTTTCTCGAAATCCCCGAATTTCCCCCCAAAATCCCCTAAAAATTCCCCCAAATTCCTCAAATTTCCCCCAAAATTCCTGAAAAATTCCCCAAATTTCCCCCCAAAATCCCCCAAATTTCCCCCAAAAACCCCTGAAAACTCCCAAATTTCTCCCCAAATTCCCCAATTTTCCCCCAAAATTACTCAAATTTCCCCCAAAAAAATCCTGAAAAATTCCCCAAATTTCCTAAAATCTCCAAAATTCCCCAATTTTCCCAAAATCCCCAAATTTCCCCCCAAAAACCCTGAAAAATTCCCCAAAATTTCTCCCCAAAATCCCTCAAATTCCCAGAAATTCCCAAAATCCCCCCAAAAATTCCTGAAAAATTCCCAAAATTCCCCCCAAATTCCCCAAAATTCCCCAAATTTCCCCCAAAATCCCCCAATTTTCCCAAAATGCCCCAAAATCCCCCAAATTTCTTCCAAAAATCCCCAAAATTCCCCCAAAATCCCCCAATTTCCCCCCAAATCCCCCAAAATTCCCCCAAATTTTTGCCCAAAAATTCCCAAAAATCCCCAAAATTTCCAATTTTCCCCAAATCCCCGGATTTGCCCCCAATTTCCCCTCCCCTCCCCCCCCCAGGCTGCGGCTGCTCCTCCCTCCCCTCCCCCCTCGGCCCTGCCCTGCTCGGAGCCGTCACCGCCCTGAGCCGGGGGGGGCCCCACCAGTTACAGGCACTGGGTGAGACTGGGAGGGACTGGGAGGGACTGGGAGGGAACTGGGAGGGACTGGGAGGGGCTGGGAAGGAACTGGGAGCACTGGGAGGGACTGGGAGGGACTGGGAGGGACTGGGAGGGACTGGGAGGGATTGGGAGGGACTGGGAGGGGATTGGGGGGGACTGGGAGGGACTGGGAGGGACTGGGAGGGACTGGGAGGGAACTGGGAGGGACTGGGAGGGACTGGGAGGGACTGGGAGGGACTGGGAGGGGACTGGGAGGGATTGGGAGGGACTGGGAGGGGATTGGGGGGGACTGGGAGGGACTGGGAGGGACTGGGAGGGGATTGGGAGGGACTGGGAGGGCACTGGGAGGGACTGGGAGGGACTGGGAAGGAACTGGGAGGGACTGGGAGGGAACTGGGAGGGACTGGGAGGGAACTGGGAGGGGATTGGGGGGGACTGGGAGGGACTGGGAGGGACTGGGAGGGGATTGGGGGGGGATTTGGGGTTACTGGTTTATACTGGGAGGGACTGGGAGGGAACTGGGAGGGACTGGGAGGGGATTCGGAGGGAACTGGGAGGGGATTTGGGGTTACTGGTTTATACTGGGAGGAACTGGGAGGGAACTCGGAGGGACTGGGAGGGACTGGGAAGGAACTGGGAGGGGGCTGGGAGGGACTGGGAGGGGATTGGGAGGGACTGGGAGGGACTGGGAGGGGAAGGGAGGGACTGGGAAGGAACTGGGAGGGCACTGGGAGGGACTGGGAGGGGATTGGGAGGGGACTGGGAGGGGATTGGGAGGGAACTGGGAGGGACTGGGAAGGAACTGGGAGCACTGGGAGGGACTGGGAGGGACTGGGAGGGACTGGGAGGGGATTAGGGGGGACTGGGAGGGACTGGGAGGGAACTGGGAGGGGATTGGGAGGGGATTTGGGGTTACTGGTTTGTACTGGGAGGGACTGGGAGGGAACTCGGAGGGACTGGGAGGGACTGGGAGGGAACTGGGAGGGGATTGGGAGGGGATTGGGGGGGACTGGGAGGGACTGGGAGGGAACTGGGAGGGACTGGGAGGGACTGGGAGGGGATTTCGGGTTACTGGTTTATCCTGGGAGGGACTGGGAGGGAACTCAGAGGGAACTGGGAGGGACTGGGAGGGGATTGGGAGGGAACTGGGAGGGACTGGGAGGGGACTGGGAGGGACTGGGAGGGACTGGGAGGGAACTGGGAGGGACTGGGAGGGGACTGGGAGGGACTGGGAGGGGATTGGGAGGGAACTGGGAGGAACTGGGAGGGGATTTGGGGTTACTGGTTTATACTGGGAGGGCACTGGGGGCACTGGGAGGGACTGGAAGGGAACTGGTCTGTACTGGTACCTACTGATCCATACCGGTCCATACTGGTTTATACCGGTCCATACCGGTCCATACTGGTTTATACTGGTCCCTACTGGTCTCCGCAGAGGTGCTGGGGGCGCTGGGCCCGGCCGTGGTGGGGGAGGGGCTGCTGGAGGCGCTGGAGCGGGGGCTGGGCCTGGCCCGGCCGGAGGAGCCCGAGGCCACCAGGGTCAGGTGAGAGAAATTCCCCAAAATTCCCCCAAATTTCCCCAAAAATTCCCGGAAAATTTGGGGGAAATTCGGGGGAATTTGGGAAAAAATGGGGAAAAAATGGGAAAAAAAGGGTTAAAAATGGTTAAAAATGGCCCAAAATGGCCCAAAAATGAGGGAAAATCCCATGGAAAAAATGGTTTGAGATTGGTGAGGGTCAGTGGGAATTTGAGGAATTTTGGGAATTCCCGAAAAATCCCGAAAATTCCCAAAAATTTGGGAAAAATTGGGAAAAAATGCAAAAAAATGCAAAAAAAGTGAAAAAATGGCCCAAAATGCCCCAAAATGGCCCAAAAATGAGGAGAAATGGTTGGAAATTGGTCAAGGTCAGTGGGAATTTGGGGATTCCTGGAATTCCCGAAAATTCCTGGAAAATTTGGGGGAAATTTGGGGGAAATTTGGGGGAATTTGGGAAAAAAGGGTAAAAAATGGTTAAAAATGGTTAAAAATGGCCAAAAAGGAGGGAAAATCCCATGGAAAAAATGGTTTGAGATTGGTGAGGGTCAGTGGGAATTTGGGGAATTTTGGGAATTCCCGAAAAATCCCGAAAATTCCCCAAAATTTGGGAAAAATTGGGAAAAAATGCAAAAAAATGCAAAAAAAATGCAAAAAAAGTGAAAAAAAATGGCCAAAAATGGCCCAAAATGGCCCAAAAATGAGGAGAAATGGTTTGAGATTGGTCAAGGTCAGTGGGAATTTGGGGATTCCTGGAATTCCTGAAAAATCCTGAAAATTCCTGGGAAATTTGGGGGAAATTTGGGGGAATTTGGGAAAAAATGGGGAAAAAATGGGTTAAAAATGGTTAAAAATGGTTAAAAATGGCCCAAAATGACCCAAAAAGGAGGGAAAATCCCATGGAAAAAATGGTTTGAGATTGGTCAAGGTCAGTGGGAATTTGGGGAATTTTGGGAATTCCCGAAAAATCCCGAAAATTCCCAAAAATTTGGGGAAAATTGGGAAAAAATGCAAAAAAATGCAAAAAAAGTGAAAAAATGGCCCAAAATGGCCCAAAAATGAGGAGAAATGGTTGGAAATTGGTCAAGGTCAGTGGGAATTTGGGGATTCCTGGAATTCCTGAAAATTCCTGGGAAATTTGGGGGAAAATTGGGGGAATTTGGGAAAAAAAGGGGAAAAAATGGTTAAAAATGGTTAAAAATGGTTAAAAATGGCCCAAAATGGCCCAAAAAGGAGGGAAAATCCCATGGAAAAAATGGTTTGAGATTGGTCAAGGTCAGTGGGAATTTGGGGAATTTGGGGAATTCCCGAAAAATCCCGAAAATTCCCAAAAATTTGGGAAAAAATGGGAAAAAATGCAAAAAAATGCAAAAAAATGCAAAAAAAGTGAAAAAATGGCCCAAAATGGCCCAAAAATGAGGAGAAATGGTTGGAAATTGGTCAAGGTCAGTGGGAATTTGGGGATTCCTGGAATTCCTGAAAATTCCTGGGAAATTTGGGGGAAATTTGGGGGAATTTGGGAAAAAATGGGGAAAAAATGGGGAAAAAAGGGTTAAAAATGGTTAAAAATGGTTAAAAATGGCCCAAAATGGCCCAAAAATGAGGGAAAATGGTTTGAGATTGGTCAAGGTCAGTGGGAATTTGGGAATTCCTGGAATTCCCAAAAATTCCCGGGAAATTTGGGGGAAATTTGGGGGAATTTGGGAAAAAATGGGGGAAAAAGGGTAAAAAAGGGTTAAAAATGGTTAAAAATGGTTAAAAATGGTTAAAAATGGCCAAAAAGGAGGGAAAATCCCATGGAAAAAATGGTTTGAGATTGGTGAAGGTCAGTGGGAATTTGAGGAATTTTGGGAATTCCCGAAAAATCCCGAAAATTCCCCAAAATTTGGGAAAAATTGGGAAAAAATGCAAAAAAAATGCAAAAAAATGCAAAAAAATGCAAAAAATGGCCCAAAATGGCCCAAAATGGCCTAAAAATGAGGAGAAATGGTTTGAGATTGGTCAAGGTCAGTGGGAATTTGGGGAATTTTGGGAATTCCCAAAAATTCCCGAAAATTCCCAAAAATTTGGGGAAAATTGGGAAAAAATGCAAAAAAATGCAAAAAAATGCAAAAAAAGTGAAAAAAAATGGCCAAAAATGGCCCAAAATGGCCCAAAAATGAGGAGAAATGGTTTGAGATTGGTCAAGGTCAGTGGGAATTTGGGGATTCCTGGAATTCCTGAAAAATCCTGAAAATTCCTGGGAAATTTGGGGGAAATTTGGGGGAATTTGGGAAAAAATGGGGAAAAAAATGGGTTAAAAATGGTTAAAAATGGTTAAAAATGGCCCAAAAAGGAGGGAAAATCCCATGGAAAAAATGGTTTGAGATTGGTGAGGGTCAGTGGGAATTTGGGGAATTTGGGGAATTCCCGAAAAATCCCGAAAATTCCCAAAAATTTGGGAAAAATTGGGAAAAAATGCAAAAAAATGCAAAAAAAGTGAAAAAATGGCCCAAAATGGCCCAAAATGGCCCAAAAATGAGGAAAATGGTTTGAGATTGGTCAAGGTCAGTGGGAATTTGGGGATTCCTGGAATTCCTGAAAATTCCTGGGAAATTTGGGGGAAATTTGGGGGAAATTTGGGGGAATTTGGGAAAAAAGGGGAAAAAAAGGGTAAAAAATGGTTAAAAATGGTTTAAAATGGCCCAAAATGGCCCAAAAAGGAGGGAAAATCCCATGGAAAAAATGGTTTGAGATTGGTGAAGGTCAGTGGGAATTTGAGGAATTTTGGGAATTCCCGAAAAATCCCGAAAATTCCCAAAAATTTGGGAAAAATTGGGAAAAAATGCAAAAAAATGCAAAAAAAGTGAAAAAATGGCCCAAAATGGCCCAAAAATGAGGAAAATGGTTTGAGATTGGTCAAGGTCAGTGGGAATTTGGGAATTCCTGGAATTCCTGAAAATTCCTGGGAAATTTGGGGGAAATTTGGGGGAAATTTGGGGGAATTTGGGAAAAAAGGGGGAAAAAAAGGGGAAAAAATGGTTAAAAATGGTTAAAAATGGTTAAAAATGATTAAAAATGGTTAAAAATGACCCAAAAAGGAGGGAAAATCCCATGGAAAAAATGGTTTGAGATTGGTGAAGGTCAGTGGGAATTTGGGGAATTTGGGGAATTCCCGAAAAATCCCGAAAATTCCCAAAAATTTGGGAAAAATTGGGAAAAAATGCAAAAAAATGCAAAAAAAGTGAAAAAATGGCCAAAAATGGCCCAAAATGGCCCAAAAATGAGGAGAAATGGTTGGAAATTGGTCAAGGTCAGTGGGAATTTGGGGATTCCTGGAATTCCTGAAAATTCCTGGGAAATTTGGGGGAAATTTGGGGGAATTTGGGAAAAAAGGGGAAAAAAAGGGGAAAAAATGGTTAAAAATGGTTAAAAATGGTTAAAAATGGCCAAAAATGAGGGAAAATGCCATGGAAAAAATGGTTTGAGATTGGTCAAGGTCAGTGGGAATTTGAGGAATTTGGGGAATTCCCGAAAAATCCCGAAAATTCCCAAAAATTTTGGGAAAATTGGGAAAAAATGCAAAAAAATGCAAAAAAATGCAAAAAAAGTGAAAAAATGGCCCAAAATGGCCCAAAAACGAGGAGAAATGGTTGGAAATTGGTCAAGGTCAGTGGGAATTTGGGGATTCCTGGAATTCCCAAAAATTCCTGGAAAATTTGGGGGAAATTTGGGGGAATTTGGGAAAAAATGGGGAAAAAATGGGAAAAAAGGGTTAAAAATGGTTAAAAATGGTTAAAAATGGCCCAAAATGACCCAAAAAGGAGGGAAAATCCCATGGAAAAAATGGTTTGAGATTGGTGAAGGTCAGTGGGAATTTGGGGAATTTTGGGAATTCCCGAAAAATCCCGAAAATTCCCCAAAATTTGGGAAAAATTGGGAAAAAATGCAAAAAAATGCAAAAAAAGTGAAAAAATGGCCCAAAATGGCCCAAAAATGAGGAGAAATGGTTGGAAATTGGTCAAGGTCAGTGGGAATTTGGGGATTCCTGGAATTCCTGAAAATTCCTGGGAAATTTGGGGGAAATTTGGGGGAATTTGGGAAAAAATGGGGAAAAAATGGGAAAAAAAGGGTTAAAAATGGTTAAAAATGGTTAAAAATGGCCCAAAATGACCCAAAAAGGAGGGAAAATCCCATGGAAAAAATGGTTTGAGATTGGTGAAGGTCAGTGGGAATTTGGGGAATTTTGGGAATTCCCGAAAAATCCCGAAAATTCCCAAAAATTTGGGAAAAAAATGGGAAAAAATGCAAAAAAATGCAAAAAAAAAGCAAAAAATGGCCCAAAATGGCCCAAAATGGCCCAAAAATGAGGAAAATGGTTTGAGATTGGTCAAGGTCAGTGGGAATTTGGGGATTCCTGGAATTCCTGAAAATTCCTGGGAAATTTGGGGGAAATTTGGGGGAATTTGGGAAAAAATGGGGAAAAAATTGGAAAAAAAGGGTTAAAAATGGTTAAAAATGGTTAAAAATGGCCAAAAAGGAGGGAAAATCCCATGGAAAAAATGGTTTGAGATTGGTGAAGGTCAGTGGGAATTTGAGGAATTTTGGGAATTCCCGAAAAATCCCAAAAATTCCCAAAAATTTGGGTAAAAATTGGGAAAAAATGCAAAAAAATGCAAAAAAAAAAGCAAAAAAATGGCCCAAAATGGCCCAAAATGGCCCAAAAATGAGGAGAAATGGTTGGAAATTGGTCAAGGTCAGTGGGAATTTGGGGATTCCTGGAATTCCCAAAAATTCCTGGGAAATTTGGGGGAAATTTGGGGGAATTTGGGAAAAAATGGGGAAAAAATGGGAAAAAAAGGGTTAAAAATGGTTAAAAATGGTTAAAAATGGTTAAAAATGATTAAAAATGGTCAAAAATGAAGGAAAATCCCATGGAAAAAATGGTTTGAGATTGGTCAAGGTCAGTGGGAATTTGGGGAATTTTGGGAATTCCCGAAAAATCCCGAAAATTCCCAAAATTTGGGAAAAATTGGGAAAAAATGCAAAAAAATGCAAAAAAAAAAAGCAAAAAAATGGCCCAAAATGCCCCAAAATGGCCCAAAAATGAGGGAAAATGGTTTGAGATTGGTCAAGGTCAGTGGGAATTTGGGGATTCCTGGAATTCCTGAAAATTCCTGGAAAATTTGGGGGAAATTTGGGGGAATTTGGGAAAAAATGGGGAAAAAATGGGAAAAAAAGGGTTAAAAATGATTAAAAATGGTTAAAAATGGCCAAAAAGGAGGGAAAATCCCATGGAAAAAATGGTTTGAGATTGGTGAAGGTCAGTGGGAATTTTGGGAATTTTGGGAATTCCCGAAAAATCCCGAAAATTCCCAAAAATTTGGGTAAAATTGGGAAAAAAAGGGGAAAAAAATGCAAAAAAAATGCAAAAAAATGGCCCAAAATGGCTCAAAATGGCCCAAAAATGAGGAGAAATGGTTTGAGATTGGTCAAGGTCAGTGGGAATTTGGGAATTCCTGGAATTCCCAAAAATTCCCGGAAAATTTGGGGGAAGTTTGGGGGAAATTTGGGGGAAATTTGGGGGAAATTTGGGGGAATTTGGGAAAAAAGGGTAAAAAATGGTTAAAAATGGTTAAAAATGGTTAAAAATGGGTTAAAAATTGCCAAAAATGAGGGAAAATCCCATGAAAAAAATGTGAAAATAATGAGGATTGAGGTGGAATTCCATGAATTCCCCAAATTCCTGAAAAATCCCGAAAATTCCCCAAAATTTGGGAAAAATTGGTAAAAATACAAAAAAATGCAAAAAAAAAGGGGAAAAATGGGGAAAAATGGCCCAAAATGGCCCAAATTTGGGGAAAATCCCATGGGAAAGTTGTGAAAATGATGAGGGTTGAGGCAGAATTCCCAAAATTCCCGAAATTCCCCAAAAGTTGCCAGAAATTACGAAAAAAAAACCAAAAAATTGGTGAAAAATGGTGAAAAATGGGCAAAAATTGACCAAAAATGGCCAAAATTGACCCAAAATGGGCAAAAATGTCCCAAAACCGAAGGAATTTCCCCCAAAATTGTCACGTGAAAAATCCAGAACTTCCCGGGAATTCCTGGAAATTCCAAAAAATCCCCCAAAAATCCAAAATTCTCCCCCAAAAAAGCTTCAAAATTGGGACAAAATGGGCGAAAAATGCGGGAAAAAAATCCAGAAAATTCCCCGGAATTTTCTCCAAATTTTCCCCAAAATTCCCCAAAAATTCCCCGAATTTCCCCAGAATTTCCCCGAAATTTTCCCAATTTCACCAGATTTCCCCAAATTTCCCCAAAATTATCCAAAATTCCACAAAATTTCCCCCAAATTCCTCAAATTTCCATAAAATTCCCCCCCAAAATTCCCCAAAATTCCAAAAATTCCCCAAATTTCTTCAAAATTTTTTAAAATTCCCAAAGAATTCCCAAAGTTTCCTTAAAATTTCGCAAAATTTCCCCAAAATTCCGCAAAATTCCCCAAATTTCTCCATATTTCACCAAATTTCCCCAAAATTTCACAAAATTCCCCAAATTTCTCTGAAATTCCCAAAATTCCTCCAAAATTTTCTCAGAATTTCTCCAAAATTTCCCGAAATTCCCAAAATTTCCCAAAAATTCCCCAAATTTCTCAGAATTTCTCCAAAATTTCCAAAAATTCCCTGAATTTCTCTAAAATTTCTCCAAAATTCCCCAAAATTTCCCCAACAATCTTTAAATTTCACCAAATTTCCATAAATTTCTCCAAAATTTCCCAAATTTTTAGAATTTCTTAAAATTTCCCCAAAATTCGTTCAAAATTCCCCCAAAATTTCCCCAAATTTCTCAAAATTTCCTTAACATTCCCCAAATTGCCTCAAATTTCCCCAAAATTCCCCCAAATTTCCCCCAAATTCCCCAAATTTCTACAAAATTCTTAAAATTCCTAACGAATTCTTTAAAATTTTCCCCAAATTCCCCAAATTTCCCCAAAATTTTTAAAATTTCTCTAAAATTCTCCTAAATTCCAAAAGCTCTTAAAAATTCCCGAAATTTTCCCCAAAATTCCTCAAAATTTCTCCAAAAATTCACCAAATTTCCTTAAAATTTCCCCAATTTTCCCAAAATTCTTTAAATTTCTCCAAAAATTCACCAAATTTCCCTAAAATTTCCCCAATTTTCCCAAAATTCTTTAAATTCCCCCAAATTCCTAAAAAATTTTTCAATTTTCACAAATTCCTCAAAAATTCTCCAACTTTTCCCCAAAAATTCCTTAAATTTCTCCAAAATTCTGCCAAAATTCCTCGAATTTTTTCAAAATTCCTCAATTTTTTCAAAATTCCTCAGATTTTCCCAAATTTCCCCAAAATTCTCTATAATTCCCCCAAATTTTACAAAAAAACTTTCCAATTTCCACAAATTCCCCAAAAATTCCCCAAAATTCCCCCAAAATTTTTCAAAATTTTCCAAAATTCCCCAAATTTTCCCCAAAATTCCCCAAAATTCCCCCCAAAAAGCCCCAAAATCTCCCGGAATTGCCCCAAAATGGCCCCAAATCCCCCCCCGGGCCCCTCCCCTTGGCCACGCCCCCTCCCGGCCAAGCCCCGCCCACCTCGGGCCTCCCAGTCCCTCCCAGTATAAACCAGTAACCCCCAAATCCCCTCCCAGTCCCTCCCAGCCCCTCCCAGTCCATCCCAGTTCCCTCCCAGTAACCCCCAAACCCCAAACCAGTCACTCCCAGTAACCCCGAGTTCCCTCCCAGTCCCTCCCAGTCCCTCCCAGTACAAACCAGTAACCCCAAATCCCCTCCCAGTCCCTCCCAGTCCCTCCCAGTTCCCTCCCAGTCCCCTCCCAGTCCCTCCCAGTTCCCTCCTAGTCCCCTCCCAGTCCCTCCCAGTCCCTCCCAGTTCCCTCCCAGTCCCCTCCCAGTCCCTCCCAGTATAAACCAGTAACCCCAAATCCCCTCCCAGTCCCCTCCCAGTCCCTCCCAGTTCCCTCCCAGTCCCCTCCCAGTCCCTCCCAGTATAAACCAGTAACCCCAAATCCCCTCCCAGTCCCCTCCCAGTCCCTCCCAGCCCCTCCCAGTCCCTCCCAGTCCCTCCCAGTTCCTCCCAGTTCCTCCCAGTTCCCTCCCAGTAACTCCCAGTAATACTAAAACCCCTTCCCAGTCCATCCCAGTTCCCTCCCAGTAACCCCCAAACCCCAAACCAGTCACTCCCAGTAACCCCGAGTTCCCTCCCAGTCCCTCCCAGTCCCTCCCAGTATAAACCAGTAACCCCAAATCCCCTCCCAGTCCTTCCCAGTTCCCTCCCAGTAACTCCCAGTAATACTAAAATCCCTTCCCAGTCCATCCCAGTTCATCCCAGTAACCCCCAAACCCCAAACCAGTCACTCCCAGTCCCTCCCAGTCCCTCCCAGTACAAACCAGTAACCCCAAATCCCCTCCCAGTCCCTCCCAGTCCCTCCCAGTCCCTCCCAGTTCCTCCCAGTAACTCCCAGTAACACTAAAACTCCTTCCCAGTCCATCCCAGTTCATCCCAGTAAGGCCCAGTCCCTCCCAGTCCCCTCCCAGTTCCCTCCCAGTCCCTCCCAGTCCCTCCCAGTCCCTCCCAGTCCATCCCAGTAACTCTCAGTAACCCCCAGTAACACTAAAACCCCTTCCCAGTCCCTCCCAGTCCCCTCCCAGTAACTCCCAGTTCATCCCAGTAACCCCCAAACCCCAAACCAGTCACTCCCAGTAACCCCGAATCCCCTCCCAGTTCGTCCCAGTAAGGCCCAATCCCCTCCCAGTCCCTCCCAGTCCCTCCCAGTCCCCCCAAGAGCCCTTCCCAGTACAAACCAGTGTTCCCAGTTTGGTGCTGGCGGCGGCGGTCTCGGAGCTGTTGGGGGAGGGGGCGGCGCCGCTGCTGCCCCGGGTGCTGCCCGTCCTGCAGGGGGCGCTGCGGCCCCCGGCCTCGCTGGTGAGTACTGGTTTATACTGGTTTGTACTGGTTTATACTGGTTTATACTGGTTTTGGGGCGCGATGGCGTTTGGGGGTGCTGGGATGGACTGGGAGGGTACTGGGAGGTCACTGGGCCATACTGGGATGAACTGGGAGGTCCTCGAGGGGTCGCTGGGCTGTACTGGGATGAACTGGTCCATACTGGGATGAACTGGGAAGGCCCTAAGGGGTTACTGGTTCTTACTGGGAGGGACTGGGATTCACTGGGGGGGGGTTACTGGTCCATACTGGGAAGTGCTGGGTGGCTGATGGGCCGGACTGGGATGAACTGGGAGGTACTGGGAGGGCGCTGGGGGGGTTACTGGTTTATACTGGGAGGTTACCGGGATGAACTGGGAGGCTACTGGTCTATACTGGAGCATACTGGGAGGGAACCGGGGCGTCACTGGGAGGGACTGGGACCATACTGGGATGAACTGGGAGGCACTGGGAGGGTACTGGGAGGTCCTGGGGGGGGGTCACTGGTTTGTACTGGTCCATACTGGTCCATACTGGCCCATACTGGTTTATACTCGTTTATAGTGGTCCATACTGGCTCATACTGGTTTATACCACTCCATACTGGTTCATACTGGTCCGTACTGGTCCATACTGGTTCCTAGTGGCCCATACTGGTCCCTACTGGTCCATACAGGTCCATACTGGTTTATACTGGTCCACACTGGTCTGTACTGGTCCATAGTGCTCTATACTGGTTTATACTGGTTTATACTGGTCTGTACTGGCCCAGACTGGTCCACACCCGTCCCTACTGGTCCATATTGGTTTATACTGGCCCATACTGGTCTATACTGATCTGTACTGATCCAAACTGGTCCATACTGGTTTAAACTGATCCATACTGCCCCACAGTGGTCCATACCAGTCCCTACTGGTCCATACTGGTTTATACTGGTCTGTACTGGTCCATACTGGCCCATACTGGTCCATACTGGTTTATACTGGTCCATGCTGGTCCATACTGGTCCATACTGGTTTATACTGGTCCCTACTGGTCCCTACCGGTCCTTACTGGTTCATACTGGTCCATACTGATCCCTACTGGTCCATACTGGTCCATACCAGTCCCTACTGGTTTATACTGGTCCATACTGGTTTATACTGGTCCATACTGGTCCAAACTGGTCCATACTGGTCCATACCGGTCCATACCGGTCCATACCGGTCCATACTGGCCCGTACTGGTCCGTACTGGTCCATAATGGTCCATACCGGTCCACACTGGCCCATACCGGTCCATACTGGTCCATACTGGTTTATACTGGTCCCTACTGGGCCATATTGGTCCATACAGGTCCATACTCGCCCATAGTGGTTTATACTGGCCCGTACTGGTCCGTACTGGTCCATACTGGTTCATACCGGTCCCTACTGGCCCATAGTGATCCATACTGGCCCATACCGGTCTGTACTGGTCCATACTGGTCCATACTGGTCCCTACTGGTCCCTTACCGGTCCCTGTTCCCCCCCAGCCCCCCTCGGAGGCCCCTGATTGGCTGCTGCATCTCCATGACGACGACGACGACGAGGAGGGGGCGGAGCCAATGGAGGATGACGTCACCGAGTGAGAGGGGGGAGGGGGCGGGGCTTGGGGAGGGGGCGGGGCTTAAGGAGGGGGCGTTGCCCATTTATGGTCATGGCCACGCCCCCTCCCCCCAGGCTGGAAGTGGGCGGGGCCTTCCCGGGATTGGCCGAGGCGGCGCTGGGAGCACTGGGAGAGATAGCGGAGAACTGCGGGTAAACTGGGAGGGACTGGGAGGGGATTGGGAGGGAGTGGGAGGGACTGGGAGGGACTGGGAGGAACTGGGAGGGACTGGGAGGGGATTGGGCCTTACTGGGATGAACTGGGAGGGGATTCGGGGTTACTGGGAGTGACTGGTTTGGGGTTTGGGGGTTACTGGGATGAACTGGAAGGGACTGGGAGGGAACTGGGAGGGGACTGGGAGGGAACTGGGAGGGACTGGGAGGGGATTGGGAGGGACTGGGAGGGACTGGGAGGGAACTGGGAGGGACTGGGAGGGACTGGGAGGGAACTGGGAGGGACTGGGAGGGGACTGGGAGGGACTGGGAGGGAACTGGGAGGGACTGGGAGGGACTGGGAGGGAACTGGGAGGGACTGGGAGGGGACTGGGAGGGACTGGGAGGGAACTGGGAGGGACTGGGAGGGACTGGGAGGGAACTGGGAGGGACTGGGAGGGAACTGGAAGGGACTGGGAGGGGACTGGGAGGGGACTGGGAGGGGATTGGGAGGGAACTGGGAGGGGACTGGGAGGGGATTGGGAGGCACTGGGAAGGGATTGGGAGGGACTGGGAGGGACTGGGAGGGAACTGGGAAGGGGATTCGGGGTTACTGGGAGTGACTGGTTTGGGGTTTGGGGGTTACTGGGATGAACTGGGACTGGGAGGGACTGGGAGGGGATTTGGGGGGAACTGGGAGGGACTGGGGGGGACTGGGAGGGACTGGGAGGGGACTGGGAGGGAACTGGGAGGGACTGGGAGGGACTGGGAGGGGATTCGGGATTACTGGGAGTGACTGGTTTGGGGTTTGGGGGTTACTGGGATGAACTGGAAGGGACTGGGAGGGACTGGGAGGGGATTGGGAGGGGATTGGGAGGGACTGGGAGGATCTGGGGGGGGATTTGGGGTTGCTGGTTTATACTGGGAGGGCACTGGGAACACTGGGAGCACTGGGAGGGGTCACTGGTCCATACTGGGACATCACTGGAAATTACTGGGATGAACTGGGAAGTCCCTGGGGGGGTTACTGGGCCATACTGGGAGGGACTGGGAGGGAACTGGGAGGGGACTGGTGGGGGTCTCTCTTACTGGGGTCCATACTGGTCCATACTGGTCCATACTGGTTTATACTGGTTTATACTGGTCCATACTGGTCCATACTGGTTTATACTGGTCCATACTGGTCCCCAGTGCCGCCTTCCTGCCCTACGTGGACTCCACTCTGGCGGCCATCTTGGATCTGACCGAGGTGAGCCCTCCCAGTATAAACCAGTAACGTCCCAGTCCCTCCCAGTCCCTCCCAGTCCCCTCCCAGTCCCTCCCGGTCCCTCCCGGTCCCTCCCAGTCCCTCCCAGTCCCTCCCAGTCCCCTCCCAGTCCTTCCCAGTCCTTCCCAGTCCCTCCCAGTCCCCTCCCAGTCCCTCCCAGTCCCCTCCCAGTTCCCTCCCAGTCCCTCCCAGTTCCCTCCCAGTCCCTCCCAGTTCCCTCCCAGTAACTCCCAGTTCCTCCCAGTTCCCCCAGTGCCAGGTCAGAGCCGCCGCCTACGAGGCCCTGGGGAGCCTCTGCCGCTGTGGGAGGGGCCGGGAGCCACAAACTGGTGAGACTGGGATGGACTGGGAGCAACTGGGAGGGACTGGGAAGGGACTGGGAGGGACTGGGAGGGACTGGGAGGGGATAGGGAGGGACTGGGAGGGACTGGGAGGGACTGGGAGGGACTGGGAAGGGACTGGGAGGGACTGGGAGGGACTGGGATGGACTGGGAGGGAACTGGGAGGGACTGGGAGGGAACTGGGAGGGCTCCAAATTGCTCTGTACTGGTTTTTACTGGTTCATACTGGTTGTAACTGGCTTAGACTGGTTTCTACTGGTTTGTATTGCTTCATACTGGTTGTAACTGGTCCATACTGGTTTATACTAGTGCTACCGGTTTATACTGGTTTATGTTGGTTTACACTGGTCCGTACTGGCCCGTACTGGCCCTACTGGTCTGTACTGGTCCATACTGGTCCATACTGGTCCATACTGGTTTTTATTGGTTTATACTGGTCCATACTGGTTTATACTGGTTCTGACTGGTTTATACGGGTTTATATTTGTTCATTCTGGTTTATACTGGTCCATACTGGTCCCTATTGTTCCGTATTGGTCCCAACTGGTCCCAACTGGTCCCTACTGGTCCATACTGGTCCATACTGGTTTAGACTGCTTCATACTGGTTTATACCGGTCCATATGGGTCCATACTAGTCCATACTGGTCCCTACTGGTCCATACTGGTCCATACTTGTCCATACTGGTCCATACTGGTCCCTACTGGTCACTACTGGTCTCTACTGGTCCATACTGGTTCCTACTGGTCCATACTGGTCCATACTGGTCCGTACTGTTCTGTACAGGTCCGTACTGGTCCATAGTGGTCCGTACTGGTCTGTACTGGTCCATACTGGTCTGTACTGTTCCGTAGAGGTCCGTACTGGTCCATACTGGTCCATACTGGTCCTTACTGGTCCATACTGCTCCATAGTGTTCCGTACAGGTCCGTACTGCTCCATACTGGTCCGTACTGGTCCGTACTGGTCCGTACTGGTCCGTACAGGTCCATACTGGTCCCTACTCGTCCATACAGGTCCGTACTGGTCCATACTGGTCCCTACTGGTTTAGACTGGCTCATACTGGTTTATACTGGTTTATACTGGTCCATACTGGTCCGTACTGGTCCCTACTGATCCCTACTGGTCCGTACTGGTCTCTACTGGTCCATACTGTTCCATACTGTTCCATACTGGTCTCTACTGGTTTAGACTGGCTCATACTGGTTTATACTGGTGTATACTAGTCCCTACTGGTCCATACTGGTCCATACTGGTCCATACCGGTCCCTACTGGTCCCTGCTTGTTTAGACTGGCCCCTACTGGTGTATACTGGTCCATACTGGTCCATACCGGTCCCTACTGGTCCCTGCTTGTTTAGACTATCTCATACTGGTTTATACTGGTCCATACTGGCCCATACTGGTCTATACTGGTCTATACTGGTCCATACCGGTCCCTACTGGTCCCTGCTTGTTTAGACTGGCTCATACTGGTTTATACTGGTGTATACTAGTCCCTACTGGTCCATACTGGTCCATACTGGTCCATACCGGTCCCTACTGGTCCCTGCTTGTTTAGACTGGCCCCTACTGGTGTATACTGGTCCATACTGGTCCATACCGGTCCCTACTGGTCCCTGCTTGTTTAGACTATCTCATACTGGTTTATACTGGTCCATACTGGCCCATACTGGTCTATACTGGTCCATACTGGTCCATACCAGTCCCTACTGGTCCCTGCTTGTTTAGACTATCTCATACTGGTTTATACTGGTCCATACTGGCCCATACTGGTCTATACTGGTCTATACTGGTCCATACCGGTCCCTACTGGTCCCTGCTTGTTTAGACTGGCTCATACTGGTTTATACTGGTCCATACTGGCCCATACTGGTCTATACTGGTCTATACTGGTCCATACCGGTCCCTACTGGTCCCTGCTTGTTTAGACTGGCTCATACTGGTTTATACTGGTCTATACTGGTCCATACTGGTCCCTAGCGCTCCCTCCTGCTTTCCCTGGCAGCCCCCACTCCCGGCCAGCAGGGGGCGCTGCGGGCGCTGCTGGAGGGGCTGCGGCGGGAGCCGGAAGTGGGCGGGGCTTTGGGGGCGGTGGGCGGGGCCGGGCGGCTGCTGCAGCCCCCAGGCCACGCCCCCCCGGAATGGCTGCAGCCCATTGGCCAAGCCCTGGCTGACGTCATCACCGGCGAGGTGAGGGGGGGCGGGGCTTAAAGGGAGGGGGCGGGGCTTAAAGGGGTGGGGCTTAAAGGGGCGGGGTTTAAAGGGAGGGGGCGGGGCTTAAGGGGGTGGGGCTTAAAGGGAGAGGGGCTTAAAGGGAGGGGGCGGGGCTTAAGGGGGTGGGGCTTAATTGGAGGGGTGGGGCTTAAATGGAGGGGGCGGGGCTTAAATGGGTGGGGCTTAAAGGGGTAGGGTTTAAATAGGGGCGGGGCTTAAATGGAGGGGGTGGGGCTTAAAGGGAGGGGGTGGGATTTAATGGGAGGGGGTGGGGCTTAAATGGAGGGGGAGGGGCTTAATGGGAGGGGGCGGGGCTTAAGGGGGTGGGGCTTAAATGGAAGGGGTGGGGCTTAATGGGAGGGGGTGGGGCTTAAACGCAGGGGTGGGGCTTAAATGGATAGGGAGGGGCTTAAAGGGAGGGGGCGGGGCTAAATGGGAGGGGGGGCTTAATGGGAGGGGGTGGGGCTTAAATGGAGGGGGTGGGGCTTAATGGGAGGGGGTGGGGCTTAAATGGAGGGGGTGGGGCTTAAATGGGGCGGGGCTTAAATGGAGGGGGTGGGGCTTAATGGGAGGGGGTGGGGCTTAAATGGAGGGGGTGGGGCTTAAATGGGGCGGGGCTTAAATGGAGGGGGTGGGGCTTAATGGGAGGGGGCGGGGCTTAAAGGTGGTGGGGCTTAATGGGAGGGGGCGGGGCTTAAATGGAGGGGGTGGGGCTTAATGGGAGGGGGTGACGCTTAATGGGAGGGGGTGGGGCTTAATGGGAGGGGGTGGGGCTTAAGGGGGGTGGGGCTTAAATGGAGGGGGTGGGGCTTAATGGGAGTGGGGCTTAAAGGGAGGGGCGGGGCTTAAAGGGGGTGGGGCTTAATTGGAGGGACGGGGCTTAAAGGGGTGGGGCTTAATTGGAGGGGCGGGGCTTAATGAGAGGGGGTGGGGCTTAATGGGAGGGGGCGGTGCTTAAATGGAGGGGGCGGGGCTTAAATGGGTGGGGCTTAAAGGGGTGGGGTTTAAATAGGGGCGGGGGCTTAAATGGAAAGGGTGGGGCTTAATGGGAGGGGGCGGGGCTTAAATGGAGGGGCGGGGCTTAAGGGAAAGGGGCGGGGCTTAAATGGGTGGGGCTTAAATGGAGGGGCGGGGCTTAAATGGGTGGGGCTTAAAGGGGTGGGGTTTAAATAGGGGCGGGGGCTTAAATGGAAAGGGTGGGGCTTAATGGGAGGGGGCGGGGCTTAAATGGAGGGGCGGGGCTTAAGGGAAAGGGGCGGGGCTTAAATGGGTGGGCCTTAAATGGAGGGGCGGGGCTTAAATGGGTGGGGCTTAAAGGGGTGGGGTTTAAATAGGGGCGGGGCTTAAATGGAGGGGTGGGGCTTAAATGGAGGGGGAGGGGCTTAAATGGAGGGGGTGGGGCTTAATGCGGCGGGGCTTAAATGGAGGGGATGGGGCTTGATGGGAGGGGCGGGGCTTAAAGGGGTGGGGTTTAAAGGGAGGGGGCGGGGCTTAAGGGAAAGGGGCGTGGCTTATGGAGGAGGGGGCGTGGCTTAAGGGGAAGGGGCGTGGCTTGAGGAGAAGAGGGGGCTTAAGGGGAAGGGGCGTGGCTTATGGAGGAGGGGGCGTGGCTTAATGGGAAGGGGCGTGGCTTAATAAGGATGTGGCTTAATGAGGGGGTGGGGCTTAAAAGGGGCGTGGCTTAGGGAGGGGAATGGATAAAGAAGGGGCGTGGCTTAAGAAGGGCGTGGCGTAAGGAGAAGGGGTGGGGCTTAGGGAGGGGGCGTGGCTAAAAGGGGCGTGGCTTAATGAGGAGGGGTGTGGCTTAATGGGAGGGGGCGTGGCTTAAGGGGAAGGGGCGTGGTTTAAAGGGAGGGGGCGTGGTTTAAAGGGAAGGGGCGTGGTTTAAGGGGAAGGGGTGTGGTTTAGGGAGGAGAGGGCGTGGCTTAGGGAGGGAGCATAGTTTTAAGGGGGCGGGGCTTAATGGGGCGGGGCTTAATTGGAGGGGCGTGGCTTAAGTAAAGGCGTGGTTTAATGGGAAGGGGCGTGGCTAAAGGGGAAGGAGCGTGGCTTAAGTGGGAGGGGCGTGGCTTACGGGGGGCGTGGCTTAAGGAGAAGGGGCGTGGCTTAATGGCGGGGGCGTGGCTTAGGGAGGAGGGGCGTGGCCAAAGATGGGATGGGCGTGGCTTAATAGGGATGTGGATTAATGAGGAGGGGCGTGGTTAAAGGAGGGTGGGCGTGGCTTACGGAGGAGGGGCATGGCTTGGGGCTGGGCTTAAGGTGGAAGGGGCGTGGCTTAAATGGAAAGGGGTGCGGCTTAAGGGGGAAGTGGGCGTGGCCTAAGTGGGAGGGGCGTGGTTTAAGGAGCAGGGGCGTGGCTTAAGGGGAAGGGGCGGTGCTTAGGGAGGAGGGGGCGGGGCTGAGCGTGGCCCCTCCCCCACCCCCCCAGATCCGCTGCCTGCGGCGCCGCGGAGCCGACGGAGCCCAGGAGGAGGTGGGGGAGGGGCCGGGGGGCTCCCAGTCCAGCCCAGTTCAAACCAGTTCAGCCCAGTTCCCTCCCAGTAACTCCCAGTCCCTCCCAGTCCAGCCCAGTTCCCTCCCAGTGCCCTCCCAGTGCCTTCCCAGTTCCCTCCCAGTTCAGCCCAGTTCCCTCCCAGTTCCCTCCCAGTGCCTCCCAGTTCAAACCAGTTTCCTCCCAGTCCCTCCCAGTGCCCTCCCAGTAACACCCAGTCCCCTCCCAGTCCCTCCCAGTTCAGCCCAGGGCCCTCCCAGTCCCTCCCAGTCCCTCCCAGTTCAGCCCAGGGCCCTCCCAGTCCCTCCCAGTCCCTCCCAGTCCTTCCCAGTCCCTCCCAGTCCCTCCCAGTAACGCCCCTCCCCCTCCCAGACCTCCCAGCTTGCCGAGCTCCGCGAGGCCGCCTCTGATTGGCTGCCGGAACTGGGCGTGGCCATGGCCCGGGCGGGGCTGCTGGGAACCGGAAACGGGCGTGGCCAAACCGGAAACGACGTCAGCATGGCAGAAACGGGCGTGGCCCAAACCGGAAGTGAAATCCCCAACACCGGAAATGGATTTCCTGACACCGGAAGCGGATTTCCCAATTCCGGAAGTGGATTTTCGAATACCGGAAATGGGTTTCCTAATACCGGAAGTGGCTTCCCGAACACCGGAAATGGGTTTCCTAATACCGGAAGTGGCTTCCCGAACACCGGAAATGGATTCCCGAACACCGGAAGTGGGTTTCCTAATACCGGAAGTGGATTCCCTAATACCGGAAATGGCTCCCCCAACACCGGAAGTGCCTCCCAAGACACCGGAAATGCCTCCCCAAACCCCGGAAGGGGCGTGGCCTTCCCTCCCCGCCTCTTCCGCCGCCTCCTCCCTTCCCTATTGGCCGCTTTGGCCGACCCCGCCCACCCCGGGGCGCGCTCCTGGGCGGCGGCCGTGATTGGCCAGCTGGGCCACGCCCTCGGCCCGGAGGCCACGCCCTTTTTACCCGATTTGGGCCCCGCTTTCCGATTGGCCGCCGCCGACCCCGAGCCCGAGGTCCGGTCCAACGCCTTCTACGCCATTGGCCGGATCGGGGAGGCCGTCGGCCACGCCCACCGGGAGTATCCGCCAATCACGGGGCTGGGGGAGGGGGGTGGGGGGGGTGAGGCCACGCCCACATGGCCATATAAGGAAGTGGGGTGTCGGATTTGGGGTTTTCCTTAATTGGGCGCCTCCAGGGGGGCGTGGCCGGGGGCGGAGCTTTGCGGCCGCGCCCTGCGGGAGGGGGGGGAGGGGCCGGGGAGGGTGAGGGACAACGCGGTGGGAGCGCTGGTGCGCCAGCAGGGGGCGCCCTTCGAGGAGGTACGGGGGGATGGGGGGAGGGGGTGGGAGGGGGTTTGGGGGGGGGTTGGGGGCAGGTTGGGAGGGGATCGGGGGGGACTGGGAGGGACTGGGAGGGGATTGGGAGGGACTGGGAGGGGATTGGGGGGGACTGGGAGGGGATTGGAGGGGACTGGGAGGGAACTGGGAGGGACTGGGAGGGGATTGGGGGGGACTGGGAGGGACTGGGAGGCGACTGGGAGGGACTGGGAGGGACTGGGAGGCGACTGGGAGGGACTGGGAGGCGACTGGGAGGGACTGGGCGGGACTGGGAGGGGATTGGAGGGGACTGGGAGGGGATTGGGGGGGACTGGGAGGGACTGGGAGGCGACTGGGAGGGACTGGGAGGGACTGGGAGGGGATTGGGGGGGACTGGAAGGGACTGGGAGGGACTGGGCCATACAGGGATGGACTGGGATGAACTGGGAAGGGGTTTTAGTGTTACTGGGAGGGACTGGGAGAGACTGGGAGTTACTGGGATGAACTGGGAGGGGCCCTGCTGGTCCTTACCGGTCTGTACTGGTCTATACTGGTTCATACTGGTTTATAGTGGTTTGTACCAGTTTATACTGGTTTATACTGGTCTATACTGGTCCATACTGGTTCATACTGGTCCATACTTGTCTGTACTGCTCTATACTGGTCTGTACCAGTCTATACTGGTTCGTACTAGTTTATACTGGTTTGTACCAGTTTATACTGTACTATACTGGTCTATACTGATTCATACCAGTCTATACTGGTTTGTACCGGTTTATACTGGTTTATACTGGTTTGTCCCAGTTTATACTGGTTGATCCTGCTCCGTACCGGTCCATACTGGTTGCTACTGGTCTGTACTGGTCAGGTGCTGCCGCTGGTGCTGGGGGCGCTGCCGCTGAGCGAGGACCTGGAGGAGGAGGAGCCGGTGCTGCGCTTCCTGCTGGGGGCGGGGCCCGAGCGGGTGAGGGACCCAAAAAGGGCCCAAATCGGCCCAAAATTCACCCGAAAAGCCGGGAAAGTTTGGGGGAAATTCGGGGGAAATTCGCTCAAAATTTGGGGGAAATTCGGGGGAAATTTGGGGGAAAAATTGGGGGAAATTGGGGAAAATTCACACAGAATTTGGGGGAAATTTGGGGGAAATTCAGGGAAAATTTGTGAAAAAATTGGGGGAATATCAGGGAAAATTCAGGAAAAATTCAGGAAAAATTCACACAAAATTTGGGGGAAATTCAGGGAAAATTTGGGAAAAAATTGGGGGAAATTCAGCGAAAATTCAGGAAAAATTCACAGAAAATTTGAGGGAAATGCAGGGAAAATTTGGGAAAAATTCAGGGAAATTTTGGGGAAAAATTGGGGAAAATTCGGGAAATTTTGGGGAAAAATTGGGAAAAATTCAGAGGAAATTTGGGAAGAAATTGGGGGAAAATTCAGACAAAATTTGGGGACAAAATTGGGGGAAATTGGGGAAAAATTTACACAGAATTTGGGGGAAATTTGGGGGAAATTTGGGGGAAATTCAGGAAAAAATCGCACAAAATTTGGGGGAAATTCAGGGAAAATTTGGGAAAAAATTGGGGGAAATTCAGGGAAAATTCAGGAAAAATTCACAGAAAATTTGAGGGAAATGCAGGGAAAATTTGGGGAAAATTCAGGGAAATTTTGGGGAAAAATTGGGGAAAATTCGGGAAATTTTGGGGAAAAATTGGGAAAAATTCAGAGAAAATTTGGGAAGAAATTGGGGGAAAATTCAGACAAAATTTGGGGGAAATTTCGGGGGAAATTGGAAAAAATTCAGGGAAAATTCGGGAAAAAATCAGGGAAAAATTCACACAAAATTTGGGGGAAATTCGGGGAAAATTCTGGGAAAAATTTGGGAAAGATTTGGAAAAAATTGGGAAAAAAATTGGGGGAAATTCAGGGAAAAATCAGGAGAAATTCACACAAAATTTGGGGAAAATTCAGGAAAAATTCAGGTAAAAATTGGGAAAAATCAGGGGAAAATTCGGGGGAAAAAAGGGAAAAATTCACACAAAATTTGGGGGAAATTCAGAGAAAATTCAGCGAAAAATTGGGGAAAAAATTGGGGAAAATTCGGAAAAAATTTCAGAAACAATCAGGGGAAATTCAGGGAAAATTTGGGAAAAAAGAGGAAAAAATCAGGGAGAATTCACACAAAATTTGGGGGAAATTCAGGGAAATGTTGGGGGAAATTCAGGGAAAATTCGGGGAAAAATTCAAACAAAATTTGGGGGAAATTGGGGAAAATTCAAGGAAAATTCAGGAAAAATTTGCACGAAATTTCAGTGAAGTTCAGGGAAAATTTGGGAAAAATTCAGGGAAATTTTGGGAAAAAATTGGGGGAAATTGGGGAAAATTCACACAGAATTTGGGGGAAATTGGGGGAAATTCAGGAAAAATTCAGGAAAAATTCACACAAAATTTTGGGAAAATTCAGGAAAAATTTGGGAAAAAATTGGGGAAAATTCGGAAAAATTTTCAGAAACAATCAGGGAAAATTCAGAGGAAATTCAGGGAAATTTGGGGAAAAAATTAGGAAAAAATCAGGGAGAATTCACAGAAAATTTGGGGGAAATTTGGGGAAAATTTATGAAAAAATTGGGGGAAAAGTCACACAAAATTTGGGGGAAATTCAGGGAAAATTCGGGGAAAAATTGGGAAAAATTCAGGAAACTTCAGGGAAAAATTGGGGAAAATTCAGGAAAATTTTGGGGGAAATTCATGAAAAATTCAGGGAAAAATTCACACAAAATTTGGTGGAAATTCAGGGAAAATTCAGGGAAAAATTAGGGAAAATCGGGGAAAATTCACACAAAATTTGGGGGAAATTCAGGGAAATTTTTGGAAAAAATTGGGGAAAATTCCAAGAAAATCTGGGAAAAAATCAGAGAAAACTCAGGGAAATTTGGGGGAAATTCAAAGAAAATTTGGGGAAAAATCAGGGAAAATTTGGGGAAAATCACACAAAATTTGGGAAAAAGTCGGAAAAAATTAGGGAAAAATTCACACAAAATTTGAGGAAAATTCAGAGAAAATTCAGGGAAAAATTGGGAAAAATTGGAGAAAATTCAGGGAAGCTTGGAGAAAAACTTCGGAAAATTCAGGAAAAAATCAGGGAAAAATTCACACAAAATTTGGGGGAAATTCAGGGAAAATTCGGGAAAAATTGGGTAAAATTCAAGGAAAATTCAGGAAAAATTCACACACAATTTGGGGAAAGTTTAGGGAAATTTTGGGAAAAAATCAGGGAAATTTTGGGGAAAATATGGGGAAAATTCAGGGAAAAATCAGGAGAAATTCACACAAAAATTGGGGGAAATTCAGGGAAAATTCAGGGAAAAATTGGGGAAAAATCGGGAAAAATCAGGAAAATTTGGGGGGAAATTCAGAGAAAATTTGGGAAAAAATTGGGGAAAATTTAGGAAAAACTCAAGAGAAATTCAGGGAAATTTGGGGGAAATTCAGAGAAAATTTGGGGAAAAATTTGGGGAAAATTCGGGGGAAAATTCATGCAAAATTTTGGGAAAATTCATGAAAAATTCAGGGAAAATTCAGGGAAAATTCGGGAAAAATTTGGGGGAAATTTCGGGGAAGTTCAGGGAAATTTGGGGGAAAAATCGGGGGAAATTTGGGAAAATTCACACAGAATTTGGGAGAAATTTGGGGGAAATTCAGGAAATATTCAGGGAAAATTCACACAAAATTTGAGGGAAATTCAGGGAAAATTCAGGGAAAAATTGGGGAAAAAATTGGGGAAAATTCGGAAAAAATTTCAGAAACAATCAGGGGAAATTTAGAGGAAATTCAGGGAAATTTTGGGAAAAAATCAGGGAGAATTCACGCAAAATTTGGGGGAAATTTGGGGAAAATTCAGGGAAAATTCGGGGGAAATTGGAAAAAATTCTGGGAAAATTCAGGGAAAATTCAGGAGAAATCCACACAAAATTTGGGGGAAATTCAGGGAAAATTTGGGGAAAAACTTGGGAAAAGTTTGGGGGAAAAGCAGGAAAAATTTCGAAAAAATTCAGGGAAAATTCTGAACAAAAAAATATTGGGAAAAAATGGGGAAAATCCAGGAAAATTCAGAGAAAAGCTCAGAAAAAAACTGGGAAAAACTCAGAAAAAAATTCAGAAAAAATTCAAGGAAAAATTCTGGGAAATTCCAGTGGAAATTCTGGAAAAATTCTTCAAAAAATGTGGGAAAAAATGGGGAAAAATCAAGAAAAATCCTGGAAAAAAAATCCAGGAAAAATCTGGGAAAAAAATGAAGAAAAACTGAGGAAGAATTCCCCAAAATTCCCCTCCAAAATCCCCAAATTTCCCTCAAAAATCCCCAATTTCTCCCCAAAATGACCCCAAATCCCCCCAATTTCCCCCCAAAACCATCCCAAAATCCCCATTTTCCCCCAAAATCCCCTCAAAAATCCCAGTTTTCCCCAAAATCCCCCATTTTCAGCCCAACCCACCCAGTTTTCGGCCAAAAATCCCAATATTTCTGCCCAAATCTCCATTTTTTGGCCAAAATTCCCATTTTTCCCCCCAAAATCACCTTTTTCTCCCCAAATCTTCATTTTTGTCCCCCAAATTCTCCATTTTTGGCCCAAATCCCCAATTTTTCCCCCAAAATTCCCATTTTTTCCCCAAAATTCTTATCTTTTGTCCCAAATTCCCATTTTTGTCCCCAAAATCCCTGTTTTTTGTCCCAAAATCCCCTTTTTTCCCAAAAAATCCCCATTTTTCCCTCCAAAATCCCCATTTTTTCCCCCAAAATCCCCATTTCTCCCCCAAAATTCCCATTTCCCCCCAAATTCCCTTTTTTTTCCAAAAATCCCCATTGCCCCCCCAAAATCCCCATTTTTTGTCCAAAAATCCCCATTTTTCCCCCAAAATCCCCATTATCCCCCCTAATCTTCCTTTTTGCCCAAAATCCCCATTTTTTCCCCCAAAATCCCCTTTTTTTCCCCCAAAGTCCCCAGTTTTTGTCCCAAAAATCCCCAATTTATCCCAAAAATCCCCATTTTTTGCACCAAAAATCCCATTTTTTTTCCCCAAAAATCCCCATTTTTCCTCAAAATCCCCATTTTTGTCCCCCAAAATTCCATTTTTCCCCCTAAAATCCCCTTTTTTTCCCCAAAATCCCTTTTTTCCCAAAAACCTCCATTTTTTCCCCCCCAAATCCCCATTTTTTTGTCCCAAAAATCCCCATTTTTTCCCCAAAATCCCCTTTTTTCCCCCCAAAATCCCCATCCCCCCCCCCAATTTACCCCAAAACTCCCCCAAATTTTCCCCGAATCGCCCCAAAACCGGCGGGAATTGCCCAAAACTGCGGGAATTGCCCAAAACCGGCGGAATTTGACCCAAATTTCCCTCGGCAGCTCCTCCCCCACCTCCCTGAGCTCGTCCGGGGCCTCGGCCCCGCCCTGGCCCGGCTGGACTCGGGTGAGGATTTGGGGCCATTTCGGGGAATTTGGGGATTTTGGGGGGTTTTGGGGGGATTTGGGGATTTTTGGGGATTTTTTGGGGGGGATTTGGGGGCAAAAATGGGGATTTTGGGGAAAAAAAATGGGGGTTTTGGGGGGAAAATGGGGATTTTTCGGGGGATTTTGAGGATTTTTGGGGATTTTTTGGGGGGCGTTTGGGGAGTTTTGGGGGGGGTTGGGGAAAAAATGGGGATTTTGGGAGAAAAATGGGGATTTTGGGGGGATTTTGGGGATTTTTGGGGGGATTTTGGGGATTTTGGGGGATTTTGGGGATTTTTTGGGGGGGTTTTGGGGGGAATTTTGAGGATTTTTTGGGGGGGATTTGGGGGAAAAAATGGGGATTTGGGGGGACAAAAAACGGGGATTTTTGAGGGGAATTTTGGGGATTTTTGGGGGGATTTGGGGGGAATTTGGGGGGATTTTTGGGGGATTTTGGGGATTTTTGAGGGGATTTGGGGGAATTTCGGGGGGAATTTTGGAGGGATTTGGGGGATTTTGGGGGGATTTGGGGGATTTGGGGGAAAGAATGGGGATTTTGGAGGGGAAATTGGGGATTTTTTGGGGGGATTTCGGGCAAAAATGGGGATTTGGGATAAAATGGGGATTTTTGGGAATTTTGGGGGGATTTTGTGGGATTTGGGGAATTTTGGGGATTTTTGAGGGGATTTTTGGGGGGAATTTGGGGAAAAAATGGGGATTTTGGGGGGCAAAAAGCGGGGATTTTTGAGGGGAAATTTGGGGATTTTTGGGGGGATTTTGGGGGTTTTGGGGATTTTGAGGGGATTTTGGGGATTTTTGGGGATTTTTTGGGGGATTTTTGGGGGGAATTTTCGGGGGATTTGGGGGGGGGATTTAGGGAAAAAATGGGGATTTTTGAGGGGAAATTGGGGATTTTTTGGGCGGTATTTGGGCGTTTTGGGGGGAAATTGGGGGATTTTGGGGGGGGAATTTTGGGGATTTTTTGGGGGAATTTTGGGGATTTTTTGGGGGGATTTTGGGGATTTTTTGGGGGAATTTTTGGGATTTTTTGGGGGAATTCTGGGGATTTTTTGGGAATTTGGGGATTTTGGGGGGAATTTGGGGAAAATTGGCATTTTGGGATGGTTTTGGGGGAAAATTTGGGGGAGAACTGAGGGGATTTGGGGTCATTTTGGGGGGAAATTGGGGATTTTGGGGGGAATTTGGGGAAAAATTGGGATTTTGGGATGGGTTTGGTGGGAAATTGGGGGATTTGACGTCATTTGGGGGGAATTTGGGGATTTTGGGGGGAAATTCAGGGATTTTGGGGGGAAATTGGGGGATTTTCTGGGAAATTTGGGGATTTTTGGGGAAAATTTGGGGATTTTTGGGATTGGAGGGAATTTTGGGGCAAAATTCGGGATTTTTGAGGGAAATTTCATGAATTTTGGGGGGAAATTTCGGGATTTTTGGGGCGAAATTTCCGGGATTTTGGTGGCAATTGGGGATTTTTAGGATTGGAGGGAATTTTGGGGGGGAAATTTGGGATTTTGGGGGGAATTTGGGGGAAAATTGGGATTTTGGGATAGTTTTGGTGGGAAATTGGGGGATTTGACATCATTTGGGGGGAATTTGGGGATTTTTGAGGGAAATTTCGGGAATTTTGAGGGGAAATTTCTGGGATTTTGGTGGCAATTGGGGATTTTTAGGATTGGAGGGAATTTTGGGGGGAAATTGGGGATTTTGGGGGGAAATTTGGGGATTTTCTGGGAAATTTGGGGATTTGGGGGGAAAATTTGGGGATTTTTGGTGGGAAAATTGAAGATTTTTGGGATTGGAGGGAATTTCGGGGCAAAATTCAGGATTTTGGAGGGAAATTTCGGGAATTTTGGGGGGAAATTTCGGGAATTTTGGGGGGAAATTCCTGGGATTTTGCTGACAATTGGGGATTTTTAGGATGGGAGGGAATTTCGGGGCGAAATCGGGGATTTTTGAGGGAAATTTGGGCCTCATTCGGTGACGTTTTCCCTCTTTTTTTTCCTCTTTTTTTTCCTCCTTTTTTCCTTTTTTTCCCCGTTTTTTTCCCCTCCTCCCCTCCCCCCCACCCGTCCCGGCCCCGCCCCCTCAGCTCTCAGCCAATCACTGCTGGCGCTGCTCCGCCAGGTGGGCGGGGCCGACCCCCGGCGCTTCCGGGTGGGCGTGGCCTCCCTCGACCCCGCCCACGCCGCCATCTTGGCCCGGCTGTTGGAGGCCACGCCCCCCGGGCAGGAGTGACGTCATTGGCGGCCAATAAAAATCGAGGGTGGGGCGGGGAAGGGGGCGTGGCTTGTTCGGAAGGGGGCGGGGCTTGGTGGTGGTGGGGGGGGGAATTTTCCAGAATTTTGGGGCGATTTTTGGAGTTTTTTTCGGGTTTGTTGGAAATTTCTGGAATTTTGTCGAAATCCTCCTGGAATTTGGGGGGGGGGGGGGGGGGGAAATTCCCTTAAAAAAGGACCGAAAAAATGCGGGGAAATTCTGCTGAGAATCCTCCCAAAATTCCCCAAAAAATTCCCCGAAAATTCCCCGAAAATTCACCAAAAATCCGAGCTCAAATCCCTCCCCAAAATCCCTTCCAAATTCCTCCCGAAATCGCCCCAAAATTCCTGGGAAATTCCTCGGAAAAACTCAACTTGGAATTCCCTAAAAATTCCTCCCCGAATCCCCCAAATTCTCCCCAAAATCCTCGAAATTCCCCTGAAAATTCGACCCGAAAATCTGCGAGAATTCCTCCCAAAATCCGCCTCAAAAAGGACCCAAAATCCCCTGAAATCGCCTCAAAATCCCCTCCAAAATTCCCCCTAAAATTCCATGAAAATCCCCCCAAAACCGCAGCGAAAATTCCTCTCAACACCTTCCCAAAAATCCCCAAAATTCCCAAAAAATTCCCTCAAAACGCCCCAAAACAGCAGGAAAATTCTCAAAATGCCCCAAAACGACCCAAAACGGTCCAAAAAGGACCAAAAAGGGCCCAAATGGCCCAAAAAGGACTAAAAATGGCTCAAAATGAGCTAAAATGAACCAAAAATGGCCCAAAGTGAACCAAAAAGGGACCCAAAATGACCCAAAATGACCAAAAAGGGACCAAAAATGGCCCAAAATGACCCAAAATTGGCCGTAAGTGCCCCCAAAGTGACCAAAATTGACCCAAAATGACCCAAAATGGCTCAAAATCCACCAAAATTGACCCAAAAAGGGACCAAAAAGGGCCCCAAATGAACCAAAAATGGATGAAAATGACCCAAAAATGGCCCAAAATGGCTCCAAATCCACCCAAAGTGACCCAAAAATGACCCAAAATGACCTAAAAATGACCCAAAATCCACCCAAAGGGACCCAAAATTGGTCGCAAGTGCCCCCAAAGTGACCAAAATTGACCCAAAATGGCCCAAAATGACCTAAAAAGGACCAAAAATGGCCCAAATGGACCAAAAATTACTAAAAATGGCCCAAAATTGACCCAAAATGGCCCAAAATGACCCAAAATTGGCCGTAAGTGCCCCAAAGTGACCAAAACTGACCCAAAATGACCCAAGGTGACCCAAAAATGACCCAAAATCCACCCAAAGTGACCCCAAATGACCCAAAAATGGCCAAAAATGGCCCAAAATCACTTAAAAATGACCCAAAAATGGCCCAAAATGACCCAAAATTGGCCGTAAGTGCCCCCAAAATGACCAAAATTGACCCAAAATGGCCCAGAATTACCCAAAAATGACCCAAAAGGGCCCCAAATCCACCCAAAGTGACCCAAAACTGACCCAAAAATGGCCCAAAATGACCCAAAATTGGTCGCAAGTGCCCCCAAACTGACCAAAATTGACCCAAAATGACCCAAAACGGCTCCAAATCCACCCAAAGTGACCCAAAAATGACCCCAAAGGGCCCAAAATGACCTAAAAAGAACCAAAAAGGGCTCAAATGGCCCAAAATTGACCCAAAATGACCCAAAATGGCTCCAAATCCACTCGAAGTGACCCAAAAATGACCCAAAATCCACCCAAAGGGACCCAAAATGACCCAAAATGGCTCCAAATCCACCCAAAGTGACCCAAAACTGACCCAAAATGGCCCAAAAGGACCCAAAAATGGCCAAAAATGACCCAAAATCACCTAAAAATGTCCCAAAATTGGTCGCAAGTGCCCCCAAAGTGACCAAAAATGACCCAAAAAGGGACCAAAAATGGCCCAAAATTGACCTAAAATGGCCCAAAATGACCCAGAATTGGCCTAAGTGCCCCCAAAGTGACCAAAACTGACCCAAAATCCACCCAAAATGACCCCAAAATCCACCCACAGTGACCCAAAATGACCCAAAAATGGCCCAAAATGACCCAAAATTGGTCGCAAGTGCCCCCAAAGTGACCAAAATTGACCCAAAATGACCCAAAACGGCTCCAAATCCACCCAAAGTGACCCAAAAATGACCCAAAAGGGCCCAAAATGACCTAAAAAGAACCAAAAAGGGCTCAAATGGCCCAAAATTGACCCAAAATGGCTCCAAATCCACCCAAAGTGACGTAAAAATGTCCCAAAATCCACCCAAAGTGACGTAAAAATGTCCCAAAATCCACCCAAAGATGACCCAAAACGACCCAAAATTGCCGAAAGTTGGCCATAAGTGTCCCCAAAGTGACCAAAATTGACCCAAAATCCACCCAAAATGACCCAAAATCCACCCAAAATGACCCAAAAATGGCCCCAAAATGGCCCAAAATCACCTAAAAATTGACCCAAAATGACCCAAAATGACCCAAAATGACCCAAAAGGGCCCCAATTGACCCCAAATCCCCTCAAAATGACCCCAAACAGCCCCAAATGACCCCAAAATAGCCCAAATTGACCCAAAATTCCCCAAATTCCGCCCAAAACCCCCCCCCACCCCCCCGGAATTCCCAGGGAAAAGAGGCGGAAGTCCATATAAGGTAAAGTGGGCGTGGTTTATTGGCGCTGGGGGCGGAGCTTGATGCGGATTGGTCCGTAGGGGTTGGGCTGCTCCAGCCGCAGCCAATGGGAGGCGCAGAGCTCTGTGGGGGGCGGGGCTTGAGCCAAATATGGGCAAAGAGGGCGGGGCTTGGGGGGGAGGGGGAGGTGCTGGGAAGGGCCCCCGAAATTCCCGGGATTTCCCTGAAAATTCCCCCCAAATTTTCCCAAAATCTCCCAAAAATTCCCATCAAAATTCCCACAAAAAAACCCCAGAAAATTCCCCCCAAAATTCCCTGAGAATTCCCCCAAAATCCCAAAAAATTCCCCCCAAAATTCCCCCCAAATCCCAAAAAATTCCTGCCCAAACTTCCCTAAAATCCCAGATAATTCCCCCAAAATCCAAAAAAATCCCCCCCAAAATTCCCCCAAAATCCCTGAAAATTGCCCCAAAAATTCCCCCAAAATTTCTCCCCCCAAAATCCCAGAAAATCCCCCCGAATTCTCCCCAAATTTCCCCCCAAAATCCCAGAAAATTCCCCCAAAATTTCCCCTCAAAATCCCTGAAAATTCCCCCA
Source organism: Aphelocoma coerulescens (assembly GCF_041296385.1). NCBI lineage: Eukaryota > Metazoa > Chordata > Aves > Passeriformes > Corvidae > Aphelocoma > Aphelocoma coerulescens. The sequence goes on from NW_027183474.1 coordinate 725,796, forward strand.
AGAAATCAAAAAAAATTCCCCCCAAATTTTCCCCAAACTCCCTGAAAATTCCCCCCAAAATTCCCCCAAAATCCCTGAAAATTCCCCCAAAAAATCCCAGAAAATTCCCGCCAAAACTTCCCTAAAATCCCAGAAAATTTCCCCAAAAATTCCCCCAAAATCCCAGAAAATTCCCCCATAAATTCCCCCAAAGTCCCAGAAAATTGCCCCAAATATGAACCCAAAATCCCTGAAAATTCCCCCAAAAATTCCCCCAAATTTTCCCCCAGAATCCCTGAAAATTCCCCCAAAAAATCCTCCCAAAATTTTCCCAAAATCCCTGAAAATTCCCCCAAAATTTCCCCCCAAAATCCCAGAAAATTCCCCAAGAATTTCCCCCCAAAATTCCCCTGAAAATTCGCCCCAAAATCCCAAAAATTCCCCAAAAATCCCTGAAAATTCCCCCAAAAAATCCCCAAAAATTCCCCCAAATTCTCCCCAAATCCCAGAAAATTCCCCCATAAACTCCCCCCCAAAATCCCTGAAAATTCCCCCAAAAATTCCCCAAAACCCTTGAAAATTCCCCCAAAAAAATCCCAAAAAATTCCCTCAAATTCTCCCAAGATCCCAGAAAATTCCCCCATAAATTCCCCCCCAAAATCCCTGAAAATTCCCCCAAAAAATCCCAAAAAATTCCCCCGAATTCTCCCCAAATCCCAGAAAATTCCCCCATGAATTCCCCCCCAAAATCCCTGAAAATTCCCCCAAAATTTCCCCCAAAATTCCCCTGAAAATTCGCCCCAAAATCCCTGAAAATTCCCCCAAAAAATCCTCCCAAAATTTTCCCCAAATCCCTGAAAATTCTCCCCAAAATTCCCCCCCAAAATCCCTGAAAATTCCCCCATAATTTCCCCCCAAAATTCGCCCCAAAATCCAAAAAATTCCCCCAAAATCCCTGAAAATTCCCCCCAAAATTCCCCCAAATTTCCCCAAACTCCCTGAAAATTCCCCCAAAAAATCCCAAAAAATTCCCCCGAATTCTCCCCAAATCCCAGAAAATTCCCCCAAAAATTCCCCCAAAATTTCCCCTGAAAATCCCAGAAAATTCCCCCAAAATTTCCCCCCCAAATTCCCCTGAAAATTCGCCCCAAAATTCCCCCCAAATTTCCCCAAAGTCCCTGAAAATTCCCCAAATTTCCTCCCAAAATTTTCCCAAAATCCCTGAAAATTCCCCCAAAATTCCCCCCCAAAATTCCCCTGAAAATTCGCCCCAAAATCCCAAAAATTCCCCAAAAATCCCTGAAAATTCCCCCAAAAATTCCCCCCAAACTCCCTGAAAATTCCCCCAAAAAATCCCCAAAAATTCCCCCAAATTCTCCCCAAATCTCTGAAAATTCCCCCATAAATTCCCCCCCAAAATCCCTGAAAATTCCCCCCAAAAATCCCAAAAAATTTCCAAAATGTTTTCCCAAAACCCCTGAAAATTCCCCCCAAAAATTCCCAAAAAATTCCCCCGAATTCTCCCCAAATCCCAGAAAATTCCCCCATAAACTCCCCCCCAAAATCCCCCCAAATTCCCCCAAAAATTCCCCCAAAATCCCTGAAAATTCCCCCAAAAAATCCCCAGAAAATTCCCCCAAATTCTCCCCAAATCCCAGAAAATTCCCCCAAAAATTCCCCCAAAATTTCCCCCCAAAATCCCAGAAAATTCCCCCAAAATTCGCCCCCCAAAATTCCCCTGAAAATTCGCCCCAAAATTCCCCCCAAATTTCCCCAAAGTCCCTGAAAATTCCCCAAAAAAATCCCAAAAAATTCCCCCCAAATTTTTCCAAAAATCCCTGAAAATTCCCCCAAAAATTCCCCCCAAAATCCCTGAAAATTCCCCCCAAAATTCCCCAAAACCCTTGAAAATTCCCCCAAAAAATCCCCAAAAATTCCCAAAAAATTTTCCCAAAATCCCTGAAAATTCCCCCATAAATTCCCCCCCAAACTCCCTGAAAATTCCCCCAAAAATTCCCCAAAACCCCTGAAAATTCCCCCAAAAAAATCCCAAAAAATTCCCTCAAATTCTCCCCAAATCCCAGAAAATTCCCCCATAAATTCCCCCAAAATGTCCCCCCAAAATCCCAGAAAATTCCCCCAAAATTCCTTGAAAATTCCCCCAAAAAATCCTCCCAAAATTTTCCCAAAATCCCTGAAAATTCCCCCATAAATTCCCCCCCAAACTCCCTGAAAATTCCCCCAAAAATTCCCCAAAACCCCTGAAAATTCCCCCAAAAAATCCCAAAAAATTCCCCCAAATCCCTGAAAATTCCCCCAAAATTCTCCCCAAAATTCCCCAAAGCTCCCAGAAAATTCCCCCATAAATTCCCCCCAAATTTTCCCAAAATCCCTGAAAATTCCCCCATAAATTCCCCCCCAAAATCCCACAAAAATTCCCCAAAAAATTCCCCCAACCCCCCCCAAAGTGGGCGTGGCCTAAAGAGGAAGGGGCGTGGCTTAAATGGAAATGGGCGTGGTTTAAAGGGGAGGGGCGTGGCTTAAAGGGGAAAGGGGCGTGGCTTAAAGGGGGCGTGGCTTAAAGGGGATGGGGCGTTGCCCAAAGGGGAAGTGGGCGTGGTCTAAAGGGGGCGTGGCTTCAAGGGGGAGGGGCGTGGCTTTTAAGGGGAAACGGGCGTGGCTTAAAGGGGAAATGGGCGTGGCTTAAAGGGAAGGGGCGTGGCTTAAATGGAAATGGGCGTGGCTTAAAGAAGGGGCGTGGCTTAAAGGGGAAAGGGGCGTGGTTTAAAGGGAACTGGGCGTGGCTTAAAGGACAAAGGGCGTGGCTTAAAGGACAAGGGGCAGGGCTTAAAGGGGAAATGGGCGTGGCTTAAAGGGGAAATGGGCGTGGCTTAAAGGGGAGGTGGGCGTGGCTTAAAGGGGGCGTGGCCAAGGCTCACCCAGGCAGAGGGCGAAGGCCCGGGCCACGAGGGGGCGGGGCCAGGCCGGGTCCAAGATGGCGCCGAGCTCCGCCCCCTGCGGGGCCCGGGCGTGGTCCAGGAGGAGCCTGAGGGGGGGGGGAGGGGCGGAGAGAGGCGGGGGTTGGGCGGGAAAGTTCCCCCCGAAAAATTCCGGAGAAATTCCCGGAAATCCCCGAAAAATTCCCCCGAAAAATTCCAAAAAAATTCCCCCAAAAAATTCCTGAGAAATTCCTGAAAAATTCCACCAAAAAATTCCTGAGAAATTCACCCGAAATTCCCAAAATTCCGGAGAAATTCCTGAAAAATTCATCCCAAATTTCCAAAAAAATTCCTGAGAAATTCTCGGAAAATTCCCGAAAAATTCCCGAGAAATTCCACAAAAAATTCATCCGAAATTCTGGAGAAATTCCCTAAAAAATCTGAAGAAATTCCTGAAAAGTTCATCCCAAAACTCCCAAAAAATTTCTGAGAAATTCCACAAAAATTCCGGGGAAATTTCCGAAGAATTTATCCAAAAATTCCAAAAAACTTCCTCAGAAATTCCACAAAAATTCATCCCAAAGTTCCCAAAAAATTCCTGAAAAGATTCCTGCAAAATTCATCCCAACATTTATAAAAAGTTCCTGAGAAATTCCTGAAAAATTCATCCAAAATTCCCAAAAAAATCCTGAGAAATTCCACAAAAAAGTTCCTGAGAAATTTCAGAAAAAAATCCTGAGAAATTCCTGAAAAATTCGTCCAAAAATTTCCAAAAAATTCCTCAAAAAATTCCTGGGAAATTCAAAAAAAATTCCGGAGGAATTTCTGAAAATTTCATCCCAAAATTCCCAAAAAATTCCTGAGAAGTCCCACAAAAAAATTCCTGAAAAATTTCACAAAAATTCCCGAGAAATTCCTGAAAAATTCTTCCAAAATTCCCAAAAAATTCCTGAGAAACTCCACAAAAAATTCTGGAGAAATCACCAAAATATTCATCCAAAAATCCCCCAAAAATCCCCCCAAAAAATCCCAAAAAATTCCTCAGAAATTCCCACAAAATCCTCAAAAAATTTCCTCAAAAATTCCCAAAAATTCCGCAAAAATCATGAAAATTTCCCCAAAATTTCCGCCAAGTCTCCCTCCAACCCTCGGAATTCCCCAAATCCCCCGAAAATTCCCAAAATTCCCCGAAATTTCCCCAAATCCCCCCCAAATTCCCGGCCCCACCTCCTGAGGTCGACGGGCGGCGCCTCCGGAAGCTCCGGGAGAACCTCGGGGGGCGGGGCCGGAGGGGGAGGGAGGCTGGGGGAGGGGCGGCAGCGTCAGAGGCCACGCCCACCCCACCCGGAGCCCCGCCCACTTCTTAATCCCCGCCCCGATGCACTTCCGGGATAAAACCCGCCCACTTCCGGTCTAAACCACGCCCCTTCCGGTGTTCCCTAAATCGTTTTTTGCTTTTCCCCAATCACTTCCGGTTTTTTCACATTCACTTCCGGGTTTTTCACATTCACTTCCGGGGCTTTTTACACTCACTTCCTGTGTTTTCACATTCACTTCCGGTTTTTCACAGGCACTTTCGGATTGTCACACCCACTTCCGGGTTTCCCACAGTCACTTCCGGCTTTAGCCCCACTCACTTCCGGCCGCCATTTTGATTTCCCCCCCTTTTTTCTCCAATTCCCCCCAAATTTCCCAGGATTCCTCCCCACTTCCGGGTTAGGCCCCGCCCACTTCCGGCCGCCATTTTTAACTTCCCCATTTTTTCTCCAATTCCCCCCAAATTTCCCAGGATTCCTCCCCACTTCCGGGCCTGATTTCACCCCCCAGTTCCACTTCCGGGTTAGGCCCCGCCCACTTCCGGCCGCCATTTTGAATTTCCCCATTTTCCCTCCAATTTCCCCCAAATTTCCCAGGATTCCTCCCCACTTCCGGGCCCGATTTCACCACCCGTTTCACTTCCGGGTTAGGCCCCGCCCACTTCCGGCCGCCATTTTGAATTTCCCCATTTTCCCTCCAATTTCCCCAGAATTTCCCAGAATTCCTCCCCACTTCCGGGCCTGATCCCACCCCCTCACTCCACTTCCGGGTTATGACCCCCCCACTTCCGGCCGCCATTTTGAATTTCCCCCATTTTCCCTCCAATTCCCCCCAAATTTCCCAAATTTCCTCCCCACTTCCGGGTTAGGCCCCGCCCACTTCCGGTCTAGGCCCCTCCCCCTCTCTGACCTGGGCTCCTCCTCCAGCGGCTCCAGGGAAAGCTCTGAGGGGGGGAGGGGCGGGGTCAGATCCAGGGCGGCCCCGAAATCCCCAAAATTCCACCCAAAAATTCCCCAAATTTCCCCAAAATTCACAAATTCCACCCAAAATTCACAATTTCCACCCAAAATTCACAATTTCCACCCAAAATTCACAAATTCCCCCCAAAACTCCCCAAAATTCCACCCCAAAATTCCCAAATTTATCCCCAAAGCACAAAATTCCCCAAAACTCCCCAAAATTCCCCCCAAAAATTCCCCCCAAAATTCCCCAAATTCCTAAAATTCCCCGAAATTCCCCAAATTTCACCCAAATCTCCCAAATTTACCCCGAAATACAAAATTCCCCAAAATTCCTAAAATTTCCCCCCCAAATTTCCCCGAAATTCCTCAAAATTCCCCAAATTACCCCAAAATATCCCAAATTTTTAAAAATCCGCCACAATTTCCCCAAAATTCCCCAAATTCCTCCCAAAATTTTCCAAAATTTCCCAAATTTTTTTCAAATTCCCCCAAAATTTCCCAAATTGCTACAAAATTCCCAAAATTCCCCCAAATTCCCTCCGAATTCCCAAATTCCATCTAAAAATCCCCCAAAGTTTCCCCAAATTCCACCAAAATTGCCCCAAAATTCCTCAAATTTCCCCAAAATTCCCCAATTTTTATCAAAATTTCCGAAATTCTCCAAATTTCCCCAAAATTCTACAAATTTCCCCAAATTCCGTCAAAAATTCTGCAAATTTCACCCAAAATTCCTCAAAATTCCCCAATTTTTTCCCAAATTCTTCCCGAATTATCCCAAAATTTTGCCGAAATTCCCCAAAATACCCAAATTCCCTTGAAATCCCCAAAATTTTCTTAAAATCCCCCAAATTTCCCTCAACATTTTTCCAAATTCCCCCCAAATTCCCCCAAAATACCCAAAGTTTTCCTAAATTTTCCCAAAATTTCCCCAAATTTTTACAAAATTCCCAAAATCCAACTAATTCCCCCCAAATTCCCAAATTCCATCTAAAATCCCCCAAATTTTCCCCAAAATTCCTCAGAAATTCCCAAATTTCCCCAAATTTCCCCCAAATTTCCCCAAATTTTCCCCAAAATTCCCAAATTTTCCCCCAAATTTCTCCTTTTTCCCCCCGGCTTCTAAAAATTTCCCAAAATCTCCCAAATTTTCCCCAATTTTTTTCCAAATTCCTCCAAACTTCCCCAAAATTGGTCAAATTTTCTCAAAATTCCCCCAAATTTCCCAAAATCCCGAAATTCCCCAAATTTTTCCCCAAAATTTCCCAGAATTTCCTCAAATTTCTTCTAAAATTCCCAAATTCCCCCAAATTCCACCCAAATTTCCCCAAATTTCCCCCAAATTTCCCAAAATTTCCCCCAAAATGTCCCAGAATTTCCTCAAATTTCTTCCAAAATTCCCGAATTCCCCCAAATTCCCCCCAAATATCCCCCAAATTTCCCAAAATTTTCCCCAAAATTCATCAGAAATTCCCAAATTTCCCCAAATTTCCCCCAAATTTCCCAAAATTTTCCCCAAAATTCCCAAATTTTCCCCCAAATTTCTTATTTTTTACCCCCGGCTTCTAAAAATTTCCCAAAATCTCCCAAATTTTCCCCAATTTTTTCCCAAATTCCCCCCAAATTCCCCAAATTTTTCCCAAAATTCCCCCAAATTTCCCCAAATCCCCAAATACCCCGAAATTCCCCAAATTTTTTCGCAAAATTTCCCAAAATTTCCTCAAATTTCTTCCAAATTTCCCAAATTCCCCCAAATTTCCCCCAAATTTCCCCAAATACCCCAAAATTCCCCAAATTTTTCCCAAAATTCCCCCAAATTTCCCAAAATCCCCAAATACCCTTAAAATTCCCCAAATTTTTCCCCAAAATTTCCCAAAATTTCCTCAAATTCCCCCAAATTTCCCCAAATTCCCCCAAATTTCCCCAAATTTTCCCCAAATTTCCCCCAAATTTCCCTAAATTTCCCCAAATTTTCTCCAAAATTCCTTTCAAATTTTCCCAATTTTTCCCCAAAATTCCCAAATTTTCCCCCAAATTTCCCCTTTTTCTTCCCGGCTTTTAAAAATTTCCCAAATTCCCCCAAATTTCCCCCAAATTTCCCCAAATACCCCAAAATTCCCCAAATTTCCTCAAATTTCTTCCAAATTCCCCCAAATTTTCCCCAAATTTCCCCAATTTTTCCCGAAATTTCCCCAAATTTCCCCCAAATTTCCCCAATTTTTTCCCAAATTTCCCTTTTCTCCCCCCCGAATTCCCGAATTGCCCAAAATCGCCGTTTTTGGCCCCATTTTGGCTCACCGGAAGTGGGCGGGGCCAGGCTCGGCTCCGGCGCCTCCCGCAGCACCTGGGGGGGGGAGGGGCGGGAAAGGGGCAGCGAATTTGGGGCCAAATCCCCGGAATTTGGGCAAAATCCAGATTTGGGGCAAAATCCGGAATTTTTGGGGCAAAATTTGGACGTTTCAGAGAAAAATTTGGAATTTTGGAGCGAATTTTGGGGGATTTCGGGCAAAATTTGGGATTTTTGCTCAAAATTTGAGGATTTTGGGGGCAAAATCTAAAATTTTGGGGCGAAATTTGGGATTTGGGGCAAAATTTAGGGATTTTTGGGCAAAATTTGCGATTTTGGGGGGAAAATTTGGAATTCTGGGGTAAAATTGGGGAATTTCGGGCAAAATTGGGGGATTTTAGGACAAAATTTGGGATTTTTAGGGCAAAATTTGGAATTTTTGCTCGAAATTTGGCAAATTAGGGGAAAATTTGGGATTTTCAGAGGAACATTTGGAATTTTGGGGTGAATTTCGGGGATTTTGGGCAAAATTCCGGATTTTTGGGGCGAAGTTTGGAATTTTTGCGGCAAAATTTGGGGATTTTAGGACAAAATTTGGGATTTTGAGGCTGAATCCCGGGAATTTGGGCAAAATCCCGATTTGGGGCAAAATTCGGGAGTTTTGGGGAAGAATTTGGGGATTTTAGGACAAAATTTAGGATTTTGGGGAAGAATTTGGGGATTTTGGGAAAAATTTGGGGATTTTTGGGGAAAAATTTGGAATTTTTGGTGGAAAAATTGGGATTTTGGGGGGAAAATTTTGGGGGCAGAATTTGGTGCCGATGGGGCAGGGTGGGATCTATGGGGCAGGGATGGATCTGTGGGTCAGATCTATGGGGCAGGGATGGATCTATGGGGCAGAATCTATGGGGCAGGGATGGATCTATGGGGCAGGGTTATCTATGGGTCAGATCTATGGGGCAAGGATGGATCTATGGGGCAGGGTTATCTATGGGTCAGGATCTATGGGGCAGGGGTTATCTATGGGTCAGAGAGGATCTATGGGTCAGGGATGGATCTATGGGTCAGGGTTATCCATGGGTCAGATCTATGGGTCAGAAGAGATCTATGGGTCAGATCCATGGGTCAGCGATGGATCTACGAGGCAGGGGTTATCTATGGGTCAGATCTATGGGGCAGGGATGGATCTATGGGGCAGGGATGGATCTATGGGTCAGAAGGGATCTATGGGTCAGGAATGGATCTATGGATCAGGAATGGATCTATGGGTCAGGGTTATCTATGGGTCAGATCTATGGGTCAGCAATGGATCTATGGGGCAGGGCTATCTATGGGTCAGATCTATGGGTCAAATCGGATCTATGGGTCAGAGAGGATCTATGGGTCAGGGATGGATCTATGGGTCAGATCTATGGGGCAGGGATGGATCTATGGGTCAGAAGGGATCTATGGGTCAGATCTATGGGTCAGAAGGGATCTATGGGTCAGGGTTATCTATGGGTCAGATCTATGGGGCAGAGGGGATCTATGGGTCAGATCTATGGGTCAGAGAGGATCTATGGGTCAGGGTTATCTATGGGTCAGATCTATGGGGCAGAGGGGATCTATGGGTCAGATCTATGGGTCAGAGAGGATCTATGGGGCAGGGGTTATCTATGGGTCAGATCTACAGGGCAGGGATGAATCTATGGGTCAGAGGAGATCTATGGGTCAGAGAAGATCTATGGGGCAGGGATGGATCTGTGGGTCAGATCTATGGGTCAGAAGGGATCTATGGGTCAGATCTATAGGTCAGAGGGGATCTATGGGTCAGATCTATGGGGCAGGGATGGATCTATGGGTCAGGGGTTATCTATGGGTCAGATCTATGGGGCAGGGTTATCTATGGGTCAGATCTATGGGTCAAATCGGATCTATGGGTCAGAGAGGATCTATGGGTCAGATTTATGGGTCAGAGAGGACCTGTGGGTCAGAGAGGATCTATGGGTCAGAGGGGATCTATGGGTCAGATCTATGGGTCAGAAGGGATCTATGGGTCAGATCTATGGGTCAGGGTTATCTATGGGTCAGATCCATGGGTCAGGGATGGATCTATGGGTCAGAAGGGATCTATGGGTCAGATCCATGGGTCAGGGGTTATCTATGGGTCAGATCTATGGGGCAGCCCCACCTCCACCTCGCTGGGCAGCTCCGGGGCCGGCGGGCGGGGCCGGGGGAGGGGCCGGAAGCAGCGAAGCCAAAGCTCGGCCAGGTCGGGGGGCAGCGGGGCTGGGGGGCAGAGAGATGGGGGGCAGGGATGTGTGGGGCAGGGAGAGATGGGGGGCAGGGATGTGTGGGGCAGGGAGAGATGGGGGGCAGGGATGTGTGGGGCAGGGATGGGGGGCAGGGATGTGTGGGGCAGGGATGGGGGGCAGGGATGTGTGGGGCAGGGAGAGATGGGGGGCAGGGATGGGGGGCAGGGATGTGTGGGGCAGGGATGTGTGGGGCAGCGGGGCTGGGGGGACACAGAGAGATGGGGGGCAGGGATGTGTGGGGCAGGGATGTGTGGGGCAGGGATGTGTGTGTGGGGCAGCGGGGCTGGGGGGACACAGAGATGCGGGCAGGGATGTGTGGGGCAGGGATGTGTGGGGCAGGGATGGGGGGCAGGGATGTGTGGGGCAGGGATGGGGGGCAGGGATGGGCGGCAGGGATGGGGGGCAGGGATGGGGGGCAGGGATGTGGGGCAGCGGGGCTGGGGGGACAGAGAGATGGGGGCAGGGATGTGTGGGGCAGGGAGAGATGGGGGGCAGGGATGTGTGGGGCAGGGATGGGGGCAGAGATGGGGGGCAGGGATGTGTGGGGCAAGGATGTGTGGGGCAGGGATGTGTGGGGCAGGGATGTGTGGGGCAGGGATGTGTGGGGCAGGGATGTGTGGGGCAGGGATGGGGGGAAGGGATGGGGGCAGGGATGTGGGGCAGGGATGGGGGACAGGGATATGGGGGGCAGCGGGGCTGGGGACAGAGAGATGGGGGGCAGGGATGTGTGGGGCAGGGATGGGGGGCAGAGATGGGGGGCAGTGGGGCTGGGGGGACACAGAGATGGGCAGGGATGGGGGCAGGGATGTGTGGGGCAGGGATGGGGGGCAGGGAGAGATGGGGGGCAGGGATGGGGGGCAGAGATGGGGGCAGGGATGTGTGGGGCAGGGATGGGGGGCAGGGATGTGGGGGGCAGGGATGTGTGGGGCAGAGATGGGGGCAGCGGGGCTGGGGACAGAGAGATGGGGGGCAGGGATGTGTGGGGCAAGGATGTGTGGGGCAGAGATGTGGGGCAGGGATGGGGGACGGGTGTGGGGCAGGGATGTGGGGCAGTGGGGCTGGGACACAGAGATGGGGGGCAGGGATGGGGGGCAGGGATGGGGGCTGTAGGGAAATGGGGCAGGGATGTGGGGTGTGGGGCTGGGGAGACACAGCAAGATGGGGGGCAGAGATGTGGGGCAGGGATGGGGCAGGGATGGGATGTGGGGCAGGGATGTGGGGCAGCGGGGCTGGGGAGACAGAGAGAGATGGGGGGCAGGGAGAGATGGGGGGCAGGGATGTGTGGGGCAGGGATGTGGGGCAGGGATGTGGGGCAGTGGGGCTGGGGGGACACAGAGAGAGAGATGGGGGGCAGGGATGTGTGGGGCAGGGGGAGATGTGGGGCAGCGGGGCTGGGGACAGAGAGATGGGGGGCAGGGATGTGTGGGGCAGAGATGGGGGGCGGGTGTGGGGCAGGGATGTGTGGGGCAGGGATGGGGTGTGGGGCAGGGGGAGATGTGGGGCAGGGATGGGGGGCAGCGGGGCTGGGGAGACAGAGCGGGGAAGGGATGGGGGGTGTGTGGGGCAGGGGGAGATGTGGGGCAGAGCCAGGATCTGTGGGGCAGAGTTGGGATCTGTGGGGCAGAGCCAGGATCTGTGGGGCAGGGGGATCTGTGGGGCACAGGGATGCGTGGGGCAGGAGGATCTGTGGGGCAAGGGGATGTGTGGGGCAGAGGTGGGATCTGTGGGGCACAGGGATGTGTGGGGCAGGGGGGATCTGTGGGACAGGAGGATCTGTGGGGCAGAGCCGGGATCTGTGGGGCAGGGGGGATCTGTGGGGCAGGGGGATGTGTGGGGCAGGGGAGATGTGGGGCACGGGGGATGTGTGGGGCAGGGGGATGTGTGGGGCAGGGGGGATCTGTGGGGCAGGGGGATGTGTGGGGCAGAGGGATGTGTGGGGCAGGGGGGATCTGTGGGGCAGGGGGATGTGTGGGGCAGAGGGATGTGTGGGGCAGGGGGATGTGTGGGGCAGGGGGGATGTGTGGGGCAGGGGATCTATGGGGCACAGGGATGTGTGGGGCAGGGGGGATGTGTGGGGCAGAGGGATGTGTGGGGCAGGGGATCTATGGGGCACAGGGATGTGTGGGGCACAGGGATGTGTGGGGCAGAGCCGGGCTCTCACCGTGGGCGGGGGCGCTCAGGAGCTCACTTGGGGGGCGGCGCATTCTGTGGGGCGGCTCCTGCAGCTCCTGTGGGGCGGAGATGTGGGGCAGGGGGGAGCTATGGGGCAGAGGGGGATCTAGGGGGCAGGGGGGGAGCTATGGGGTGGGGGGATCTATGGGTCGGATCTATGGGGCAGGGGTGGCTCTATGGGATCTATGGGGTGGATCTATGGGGCAGACCCACATCTATGGGTCAGACCCGGATCTATGGGGCAGGATCCTCACCCTGGGGGCACAGTCGAGGCTCTCTATGGGGCAGGGATGGATCTATGGGGTGGATCTATGGGTCAGACCCACATCTATGGGGCAGGGGTGGCTCTATGGGATCTATGGGGTGGATCTATGGGGCAGACCCACATCTATGGGTCAGACCCCGATCTATGGGGCAGGGATGGATCTATGGGGTGGATCTATGGGGCAGACCCACATCTATGGGTCAGACCCCGATCTATGGGGCAGGGATGGATCTATGGGATCTATGGGGTGGATCTATGGGTCAGACCCGGATCTATGGGGCAGACCCACATCTATGGGGCAGGGACGGATCTGTGGGGCAGGGGTGGCTCTATGGGTCGGATCTATGGCTCAGACGTGGATCTATGGGGCAGGGGAGGCTCTATGGGATCTATGGGTCGGATCTATGGGGCAGACCCACATCTATGGGGCAGGGACAGATCTATGGGTCAGGGGTGGCTCTATGGGATCTATGGGTCGGATCTATGGGGCAGACCCACATCTATGGGGCAGGATCCTCACCCTGGGGGCGCAGTCGAGGCTCTCTATGGGGCAGGGATGGATCTATGGGGCAGGGGTGGCTCTATGGAATCTATGGGTTGGATCTATGGGTCAGACCCGGATCTATGGGTCAGACCCACATCTATGGGATCTATGGGGTGGCTCTATGGGATCTATGGGTCGGATCTATGGGGCAGACCCACATCTATGGGTCAGACCCGGATCTATGGGGCAGGGATGGCTCTATGGGATCTATGGGTCGGATCTATGGGGCAGACCCCGATCTATGGGGCAGGGGTGGCTCTATGGGATCTATGGGTCGGATCTATGGGTCAGACCCACATCTATGGGGCAGGGGTGGCTCTATGGGATCTATGGGTCGGATCTATGGGGCAGACCCCGATCTATGGGGCAGGATGCTCACCCTGGGGGCGCAGTCGAGGCTCTCTATGGGGCAGGGGTGGCTCTATGGGATCTATGGGGTGGATCTATGGGGCAGGGATGGATCTATGGGTCGGATCTATGGGTCAGACCCACATCTATGGGATCTATGGGTCGGATCTATGGGGCAGGGATGGATCTATGGGTCGGATCTATGGGTCGGATCTATGGGGCAGGGATGGATCTATGGGATCTATGGGTCGGATCTATGGGTCAGCCCCACATCTATGGGATCTATGGGTCGGATCTATGGGGCAGGGGTGGCTCTATGGGGTGGCTCTATGGGATCTATGGGTCGGATCTATGGGTCAGACCCGGATCTATGGGTCAGCCCCCGATCTATGGGGCAGGATTCCTCACCCTGGGGGCGCAGTCGAGGCTCTCTATGGGGCAGGGGTGGCTCTATGGGGCAGGGATGGCTCTATGGGTCGGATCTATGGGTCAGGGATGGCTCTATGGGGTGGCTCTATAGGATCTATGGGTCGGATCTATGGGGCAGACCCCGATCTATGGGGCAGGGATGGATCTATGGGTCGGATCTATGGGTCGGATCTATGGGTCAGCCCCCGATCTATGGGGCAGGATGCTCACCCTGGGGGCGCAGTCGAGGCTCTCTATGGGGCAGGGGTGGCTCTATGGGGTGGCTCTATGGGATCTATGGGGTGGATCTATGGGGCAGGGGTGGCTCTATGGGATCTATGGGTCAGATCTATGGGTCAGCCCCACATCTATGGGATCTATGGGGTGGCTCTATGGGGCAGGGATGGATCTATGGGTCGGATCTATGGGTCAGCCCCCGATCTATGGGGCAGGATTCCTCACCCTGGGGGCGCAGTCGAGGCCCGGCCGCCGCAGCCGCTCCCGGAGCCGCCCGGGCGGGATTTGGGTCCGGGGGTCCCACAGGGGAGGGGGGAGGGGCCGGGGGGGGGGGAGGGGGAGGGGCGGGGGGGGGAGGAGGGGGGGGGGAGGGGGACGGGGGGGAGGGGCGGCAGCTCCGGGGGGGCGGGGCCTGCGGGGGAAGGGCGGGAATGGGGAATTCCGGGGAATTCCGCCCAAAAATTCCCCCAAAATTCCACCCAAAATTCCTCCCAAAATTCCCAGAAATTCCCACAAAATTCCCAAAAAATTCCCCCCAAAATTCCCCCAAATTCCACCCAAAATTCCACCCAAAGTTCCAGAAAAATCCCCCCAAAATTCCAGAAATTTCCACCCAAAAATTTCCCCCAAAATTCCACAAAATCCCCCCAAAATTCCAGAAATTTCCTCCCAAAATTCCCCCAAAATTCCCCCCAAAATTCCACCCAAAATTCCACCAAATTCCCCACAAAATTCCACCTAAAATTCCCCAGAATTGCCCCCAAAATTCCAGAAATTTCCTCCCAAAATTTCCACCCGAAATTCCCCCAAAATTCCACAAAATTCCCCCCAAAACTCCACAAAATTCCCCCAAAATCCCAGAGAATTCCGCCCAAAAATTCCAGAAATTTCCTCCCAAAATTTCCACCCAAAATTCCCCCAAAATTCCCGCCAAAATTCCAGAAAATTCCCCCCAAAATCCCCCCAAAAATCCAGAAATTTCCTCCCCAAATTTCCACCCGAAAATCCACAAAATTCCCACAAAATTCCCACAAAATTCCTCCCAAAATTTCCAGAAATTCCCAAAAAATTCCCCCCAAAATTCCCCCAAATCCCCCCCAAAATTCCAGAAATTTCCACCCAAAAATTTCCCCCAAAATTCCACAAAATCCCCCCAAAATTCCAGAAATTTCCTCCCAAAATTCCCCCAAAATTCCACCAAAATTCCCCCCAAAATTCCCCCCAAATTCCCCACAAAATTCCACCTAAAATTCCCCAAAATTCCCCCCAAAATTCCAGAAATTTCCTCCCAAAATTTTCACCTGAAATTCCCCCAAAATTCCAGAAAATTTCCCCCAAAACTCCACAAAATTCCCCCAAAATCCCAGAGAATTCCGCCCAAAAATTCCAGAAATTTCCTCCCAAAATTTCAACCTGAAATTTCCCCAAAATTCCCACCAAAATTCCAGAAAATTCCCCCCAAAATCCCCCCAAAAATCCAGAAATTTCCTCCCCAAATTTCCACCCGAAAATCCACAAAATTCCCACAAAATTCCCACAAAATTCCACCCAAAATTTCCAGAAATTTCCACAAAATTTCCAAAAAATTCCTGCCAAAATTCACCCCCAAAACTCCAGAAATTTCCTCCCAAAATTTCCCCCAAAATTCTACAAAATGCCCCCAAAATTCCCCCCAAAATTCCAGAAAATTCCACCCAAACTTCCCCAAAATTCCCCACAAAATTCTAGAAATTTCCTCCCAAAATTCCACAAAATTCCACAAAATTCCAGAAAATTCCACCCAAAATTCCTCCCAAAATTCCACCCAAAATTCCAGACATTTCCCCCCAAAATTCCAGAAAATTTCCAGAAATTCCCACAAAACTTCCAAAAATTTCCCCCAAAAATTCTCGCTAAAATGCCAGAAAATTCCACCCAAAATTCCCCAAAATTCCACCCAAAATTCCAGAAAATTCCTCCCAAAATTTCCTCCCGAAATTCCCACAAAAATTCCCCCCAAAATTTGACAAAAATTCCCACAGAATTCCACAAGATTTCCCCGCAAAATTCCAGAAATTTACTCCCAAAAATTTCCACCCCAAATTCCAGAAAATCCCCCCAAAAATCCAGAAATTTCCTCCCCAAATTTCCACCCGAAAATCCACAAAATTCCCACAAAATTCCCACAAAATTCCACCCAAAATTTCCAGAAATTTCCACCCAAAATTCCCCCAAAATTCCCCAACACTCCCCCCAAAATTCCCACAAAATTTCCCCCCAAATTCCGGAAATTTCCCCCCAAAATTCCTCCCAAATTTCCAGAAATTCCCACAAAATTTCCAAAAAATTCCCGCCAAAATTCCCCCCCAAAATTCCAGAAATTCCCCCCAAAATTTCCACCCGAAATTCCACAAAATCCCCCCAAAATTCCAGAAATTTTCCCTGAAATCCCGCCCAAAATTTCCAGAAAATTCCCCCCAAAATTCCCCCAAATTCCACCCAAAATTCCAGAAATTTCCTCCCAAAATTTCCAACCGAAATTCCCCAAAAATTCCCCAAAATTCCACCCAAAATTTCCAGAAATTTCCTCCTAAAATTCCACCCAAAATTTCCAGAAAATTCCTCCCAAACTTCCCCCAAAATTTCCAGAAATTTCCAGAAATTCCCACAAAATTCCCGCCAAAATTCCACAAAATTCCACCCGAAATTCCAGAAAATTCCACACAAAATTCCCCCCAAAATTCCCCAAAATTCCACCCAAAAATTCCAGAAATTTCCTCCCAAAATTCCCTCCAAAATTCCCCAAATTTCCACCCAAAATTCCAGAAAATTTCCCCCAAATTCCCCCAAAATTCCCCCCAAAATTCCACAAATTTCCTCGCAAAATTCCCACATTTTCCCCAAGAATTCCCCCAAATTCCCGCTTTTCCCCATTTTCTCTCAAGATTTCCCAAAACTTCCCAAATTTCCCCAATTTTTTCCCAAAATTCCCCCAAAATTCCCCGAATTTCCCAACTTTCCACCCAAGATTCCCCCAAAATTCCCCCAAGTTCCCCAGATTCCCCTCAAATTCTCCAAAATTCCCTGAAATTCCCTGAAAATTCCTGAATTTCCCCAAAATTCCAAAAAATTCCCCAAATTCCCCCAAGTTCCCCAAATTTCCACCCAAAATTCCCAAATTTCCACCCAAAATTCCCCCAATTTCCCCCTAAATTCCCAAATTCCCCCCAAATCCCCCAAAATTCCCAAATTCCCTGAAAATTCCACAATTTCCCCCAAAATTCCCCAACTTTCCACCCCAAATTCCCCCCAAATTCTCCAAATTTCCCCAAAATTCCCCAAATTCCAAGTTCCCAAATTTCCACCCAAAATTCCACAAAATTCCCCCAATTTCCCCCCAAAATTCCCAAACTTCCCCAAAATTCCACAAATTTCCACCCAAATTCCCCCAAAATTCCTCCAATTTCTCCAAATTTCCCGAATTCCCACCCAAAATTCCCCAAATTTCCGAAATTCCACCCAAAACTTCCACCTTGCCCAAATTCCCAAAATTCCCCCAAAATTCCCCAAAAATTCCCCAAAAATTCCCCAAAAATTCCTCCAAATTCCCCCAAAACTCCAGATTTCCCAAACTTCCCCAAATTCCCCCCAAATTTCCCCCAAATTTCCCCAAAATTCCCCAAAATTTCCCCAAATTCCCCCAAATTTCCCAAATTTCCACCCAAAATTCTCGAATTTCCCCCAAATTCCCCCATTTTCCCCCAAATTCCCCCCAAAATTCCCCCAAATCTCCCCCAATTTCCCAAAATTTGCCCCAAAATTCCCCAAATTCCCCCATTTTTCCCCCCAAAATTCCCCAAATTCCCGTTTTTTCCCAAATTCCCGCCTTTTCCCCCCGAATTCCCGCGTTTCTCACGGGGGGGGAGGGGCAGCTCCAGCTCCAGCTCCGGCGCCTCCGCTGGGGGGAGGGGAGAGCAAAGTCACCCAAAATGGCCCAAAATGACCCAAAATGAACCAAAAATGGCCCAAAATGACCCAAAAATGGCCCAAAATGACCCAAAAATGGCCCCAAATGAACCAAAAAGGCCCAAAAATGACCCAAAATCCACCCAAAGTGACCCAAAATGGCCAAAAAATGACCCAAAACGGCTCCAAATCCACCCAAAATGACCCAAAAATTACCCCAAATCCACCCAAAATGACCCAAGAATGGCTCAAAATGGCCCCAAATCCTCCCAAAATGACCCAAAATGACCCAAAAATGGCCCAAAATGACCCAAAATCCACCCAAAATGACCCAAAAATGGCCCCTAAATGACCCCAAAGTGGCAAAAAATGACCCAAAAATGGCTCAAAATCCTCCCGAAGTGACCCAAAACGGCCCAAAAATGGCCCAAAATGACCCAAAAATGGCTCAAAATCCACCCAAAGTGACCCAAAAGACCCAAAATGACCCGAAAATGGCCCAAAATGACCCAAAAATTACCCAAAATGACCCAAAAATGGCCCGAAATGACCCAAAACGGGTCCAAATCCACCCACAGTGACCCAAAAATGACCAAAATGCCCTAAAATGACCCAAAATGGCTCAAAATGAACCAAAGTGACCCAAAATGAACCAAAGTGACCCAAAATGGCTCCAAATGACCGAAAACGAACCAAAAATGGCCCAAAATGACCGAAAATGACCCAAAAAGGCCCAAAACGAACAAAAAATGGCTCAAAATGACCCAAAAAGGGCCCAAAATGACCCCAAATGACCCCAAATCCACCCAAAATGACCCCAAAGTGGCCCAAAAATGACCCAAAATCACCCAAAATGACCCAAAAATGGCCCAAAATGAACCAAAATTACCCAAAATGGCCAAAATGACCCAAAATGAACCAAAAATTACTAAAAATTGCCAAAAAATTACCCCAAATCCACCCAAAATGACCCAAAAATGACCAAAACTGGCCCAAAAATGGCCCAAAATGACCCAAAATGAACCAAAAATGGCCCAAAATCCACCCAGAAATGACCCAAAAATGGCCCAAAACGGCACAAAAATCCACCCAAAATGACCCAAAATGAACCAAAATGGCTCAAAATCCACCCAAAATGAACCAAAATGACTCAAAAATGACCCAAAATTGCTCCAAATCCACCCAAAGTGAACCAAAAATGGCCCCAAAATGACCCAAAATGACCCAAAAGGACCCAAAAATGACCCAAAATGACCCAAAACGACCCAAAAATGACCCAAAATGACTCAAAACGGCTCCAAATCCACCCAAAGTGACCCAAAAATTACCCCAAATCCACCCAAAATGACCCAAAATGACCCAAAAATGGCCCAAAATGACTCAAAATCAACCCGAAGTGACCCAAAAATGACCCAAAAATGACCCAAAATCCATCTAAAATGACCCAAAAATGACCAAAAATAGCCCAAAATGGCCAAAAAATGACCAAAAATGACCCAAAAATGACCCAAAATGACCCAAAATGAGCCAAAATTCACCCCAAAATGGCCCCTAAATGACCCAAAATGGCACAAAATCCACCAAAAATGACCCAAAATAGCTCCAAATCCTCCCAAAATGACCCAAAAATGACCAAAATGCCCCAAAATGCCCCAAAAATGCCCCAAAATGGCCTAAAATGAACCAAAAATGACCAAAAATGGTCCAAAATGACCCAAAATCCACCCAAAGTGACCCAAAAAGGGACCAAAAATGACCCAAAATGGCTCCAAATCCACCCAAAATGACCCAAAATGACCCAAAATGCCCAAAAATGGCCCCCAAATGACCCAAAAGTGGCCCAAAAACGACCCAAAAAAAGGACCAAAAATGACCCAAAAAGACCCAAAATCCACCCAAAATGACCCAAAATGGCTCCAAATCCACCCAAAGTGACGAAAAATGAACCAAAAATAACTCAAAATCCACCCAAAATGACCCAAAAATGATCCAAAATAACCCAAAATCCACCCAAAGTGACCCGAAATGACCCAAAATGGCCCCAAAATGATCCCGAAATGACCCAAAATGAGCCAAAATTTGCCCAAAAATGATCCAAAATCCACCCAGAAACGACCCAAAAACGGCTAAAAAATGACCCAAAAATGGCCCAAAATGACCCAAAATGGCCCAAAATGACCCAAAAACGACCAAAAAGACCCCAAATGACCCAAAAATGACCAAAATGCCCCAAAATGCCCCAAAAATGGCCCAAAATGCCCCAAAAACGAGCTCTGACCTTCGGCCTCCAGCAGCAGCTGCAGCTCCCGCGGAGTCACCTCGGGCAGCTCCACCTGGGGCACCCAAAATCCCCCAAAATCACCCCAAAATCCCCCAAATTCACCCCAAAATCACCCAAATTCACCCCAAAATCACCCAAAATCACCCCAAAATCACCCAAAATCACCCCAAAATCCCCCAAATTCACCCCAAAATCCCCCAAAATCACCCCAAAATCCCCCAAATTTACCCCAAAAACCCCCACATTTACCCCAAAATCCCCCAAATTCACCCCAAAATCACCCAAAATTCACCCCAAAATGCCCCAAATTCACCCCAAAATCACCCAAATTCACCCTAAAATCCCCCAAAATCCCCCAAATTCACCCCAAATTCACCCCAAAATGGCCCAAAATGACCCCAAAATCCTCCAAATTCACCCAAAATCCCCCAAATTCACCCCAAAATGGCCCAAATTCACCCCAAAATCACCCAAATTTACCCCAAAATCCACCCAAATTCACCCCAAATCACCCAAAATCACCCAAATTCACCCAAATTCACCCCAAAATGGCCCAAAATCACCCAAAATCACCCCAAATCACCCAAATTCACCCCAAAATCCCCCAAATTCACCCCAAAATGGCCCAAAATCACCCAAATTCACCCAAATTCACCCCAAAATCACCCCAAAATCACCCCAAAATGGCCCAAAATCACCCCAAAATCCCCCAAATTTACCCCAAAATCCCCCACATTTACCCCAAAATCCCCTAAATTCACCCCAAAATCCCCCAAATTCACCCCAAAATCCCCCAAAATTACCCCAAAATCCCCTAAAATCACCCCAAGTCACCCCAAATCCCCCAAATTCACCTAAATTCACCCCAAAACGGCCCAAAATCCCCCAAATTCACCCCAAAATGGCCCAAATTCACCCAAAATGCCTCAAAATCCACCCAAAATCCACCTCAAATCCACCCCAAAATCCCCCAAAATCCACCCAAATTGCCCCAAAATCCACCCAATTTGACCCAAAAAAATCCCCCCCAAATGGACCCAAAATCCTTTTTTTTCCCAAAATCCCCAAATTTTCCCCCAAATTCTCATTCATTTTTCCCCAAAATTCCCTTTTTTAAAGTTTGCCCAAATTCCCAGATTTTTTGCCCAAAATCCCCATTTTCCCCCCAAAATCCCCAAAATTTTTCCCCAAAATCCCCCTTTTTCCCCAAAAATCCCAATTTTTGCCCAAAATCCCCTTTTTTCCCCCCCAAAATCCCCTTTTTCCCAAAATCCCCAAATTTCCCCCCAAAACCCCCCAAAATTTTTCCCCAAATCTCCATTTTTTCCCCAAAACCCCCCTTTTTCCCCCAAAATCCCCAAATTTTGCCCAAATTCCCAGATTTTCTCCCCAAAAATCCCCATTTTTTTCCCAAAATCCCCATTTTTCCCCAAACCCCCCAAATTTCCCCCCAAACCCCCCATTTTTTCCAAAATCCCCATTTTTCCCCCCAAAATCCCCATTTTCCCCCAAAATCCCCAAATTTCCCCCTAAAATCCCAAAATTTTTCCCCAAAAATCCCAATTTTTGCCCCAAATCCCCATTTTTCCCCAAAATCCCCAAATTTCCCCCCAAAAATCCCCAAATTTCCGCCAAAATCCCCATTTTCCACCCAAAATCCCCAATTTTCCCCAAAACCCCCCAAATTTTTCCCCAAAATCCCCTTTTTTTTCCCCCCAAAACCCCCCAATTTCCCCCCAAACCCCCCAAATTTCCCCCCAAATCCCCCTTTTTCACCCCAAAATCCCCAAATTTTGCCCAAATTCCCCAAATTTTCCCCAAAAATCCCAATTTTTGCCCAAAATCCCCATTTTTTCCCCCCAAAATCCCCTTTTTCCACCCAAAATCCCCAAAACTTTTCCCAAAATCCCCATTTTTCCCCAAATTCCCATTTTTCCCCCCAAAACCCCCCAAATTTCCCCCCAAAATCCCCATTTTTTCCCCAAAATTTTCCCACAAAATCCCCAATTTTTCCCCAAAATCCCCAAATTTCCCCCCAAAAATCCCAAATTTCCCCAAATTCCCCCTTTTTCCCCCCAAACCCCCCCGTTTCCCCTCCCCCACTCCCATTTTTCCCCTTTTTGCCCAAATTCCCGGGTTTTGGCCCCAAATTTCACCTCCTCGGGGGGGGGTGGGGGAGGGGCCGGCTCCGCCTCCCGCAGGGTGATGGCCTCGGCCGCGGCCGCCAGGGGGCGCTCTGCGACACAACCACCGTTCGGGGCAAATTCCGGCAATTTTGGGCAAATTCGGGCAAATTCGGGCAATTTTGGGGAATTTTGGGGAATTTTGGGAATTTTGGGAATTTTGGTATTTTTTGGGGATTTTTTTGGGATTTTTTTGGGATTTTTTTGGGGGATTTTGGGGATTTTTTGGGGATTTTTTGGGGGGAAAATTTGGGGGATTTTGGGCAATTTTGGGGAATTCTGGAGAATTTTGGAAAATTTTGGGGAATTTCGGGCAATTTCGGGCAATTTCGGGCAATTTCGGGCAATTTCGGGCAATTTTGGGCAATTTTGGGGAATTTTGGGGAATTCTGGAGAATTTCGGGCAATTTTGGAGAATTTTGGGGATTTTTGGAGAATTTTGGGGGATTTTGGGGAATTTTGGGGAATTTTGGGGAATTTTGGAGAATTTTGGGATTTTTGGGGAATTTTGGGGAATTTTGGGCAATTTTGGGGAAATTGGGCAATTTTGGAGAATTTTGGAGAATTTTGGGATTTTTGGGGGATTTTTGGGGAATTTGGGGGATTTTTTTGGGGGATTTTGGGGATTTTTTGGGGGAATTTTTGGGGGAAAATTTGGGGGATTTCTGGCAATTTTGGGCGATTTTGGGGAATTTTGGGGAATTTTGGGCACTTTCGGGAAATTTTGGGGAATTTCGGGCGATTTTGGGGAATTTTGGGATTTTTTGGGGGATTTGGGGAATTTTGGAGAATTTTGGGATTTTTTGGGGATTTTTTGGGGGATTTTTGGGGGATTTTGGGGAATTTTGGGGGATTTTGGGGAATTCTGGAGAATTTTGGGGAATTTTGGGCAATTTTGGGGAATTTTGGGGAATTTTGGGAATTTTGGGATTTTTTTGGGATTTTTTTGGGGGATTTTTGGGGGATTTTGGGGAAATTTGGGGAAGTTTTGGGCAATTTTTGGTCCCAGTTCCCTCCCAGTTTGTCCCAGTCTGTCCCAGTTCCTCCCAGTTCCCTCCCAGTAAGGCCCAGTCTGTCCTAGTCCATCCCAGTTTGTCCCAGTTTGTCCCAGTTCCCTCCCAGTGCCCTCCCAGTCCTTCCCAGTCCGTCCCAGTTCGTCCCAGTCCATCCCAGCTTGTCCCAGTTTGTCTCAGTTTGTCCCAGTCCCTCCCAGTTTGTCCCAATCCATCCCAGTCTGTCCCAGTCCCTCCCAGTTCCCTCCCAGTCCCTCCCAGTTCATCCCAGTCTGTCCCAGTCCATCCCAGTTCGTCCCAGTCCGTCCCAGTTTGTCCCAATCCCCTCCCAGTCCCTCCCAGTCCCTCCCAGTTCCCTCCCAATCCATCCCAGTCTGTCCCAGTCTCTCCCAGTTCCCTCCCAGTCCCTCCCAGTTCATCCCAGTCTGTCCCAGTCCATCCCAGTCCGTCCCAGTTTGTCCCAGTTTGTCCCAATCCCCTCCCAGTTCCTCCCAGTTCCTCCCAGTTCCCTCCCAGTAAGGCCCAGTCTGTCCTAGTCCATCCCAGTTTGTCCCAGTCTGTCCCAGTTCCCTCCCAGTGCCCTCCCAGTCCTTCCCAGTCCGTCCCAGTCCGTCCCAGTTTGTCCCAGTCCATCCCAGTCTGTCCCAGTTTGTCCCAGTTCCTCCCAGTTCCCTCCCACTCTCTCCCAGTTTCCTCCCAGTCTGTCCCACTCTGTCCCAGTCCGTCCCAACCAATCCCAGTTTGTCCCAGTCCATCCCAGTTCCTCACAGTTCCCTCCCAGTTCCCTCCCAATCCCCTCCCAGTCCCTCCCAGTTCATCCCAGTCTGTCCCAGCCCATCCCAGTCCGTCCCAGTTTGTCCCAGTTTGTCCCAGTTCCCTCCCAGTCCGTCCCAGTTCCCTCCCAGTCCATCCCAGTCCCTCCCAGTCCCTCCCAGTCCCTCCCAGTTCAGACCTGGCAGCTCCGGGAGCTCCTCCGGCAGCAGCGCCTCGGGCTGGGGGGGGGAGGGGAGAGAATTGGGGTGAAAAAGGGGAAAAATGGGAAAAATTGGGGAAAATTTGGGGAAAATTGGGAATTTTTGGGGAAAAATGGGGGAAATTGAGGAAAAATTGGAGAAAAAATGGGAAAAATTGGGGGAAATTTGGGAAAAATGGGGAAAAATGGAAAAATTGGGGAGAAATTGGGGAAATTTGAGGGAAAAAAGGGAAAAAATGGGAAAAATGGGGAAAATTGGGGAAAATGGGAAAGAATGGGAAAACTTTGGGGGGAAAAAGGGAAAAAATGGGAAAAATTGAGGAGAAATTGGGAAAAGTGGGGAAAAATGGGGGAAAAATGGGGAAAAATTGGGGAAAAATTGGGAAAACTGGGGAAAAAATGGGGAAAAATCAGGGAAAATGGGGAAAATTGGGGAAAAAATGGGGAAAATTTGGGGGAAAAAGGGAAAAAATGGGGAAAATGGGAAGAATGGGGGAAAATGGGGGAAAATTGGGAAAAAATTGGGGAAAAATGGGGAAAAATGGGGAAAAATGGGAAAAATTGGGGAAAAATTGGGGGAAATTTGGGAAAATTGGGGGGAGATTGGGGAAAAATTGGGGAAAATTGGGGAAAAATAGGAAAGAATGGGAAAAAATGGGAAGAATTTGGGGGGGAAAAGGGAAAAAATGGGAAAAATTGGGGGAAATTTGGGAAAAATTGGGAAAAATGGAAAAATTGGGGAGAAATTGGGGAAATTTGAGGGAAAAAAGGGAAAAAATGGGAAAAATGAGAAAAATTGGGGAGAAATTGGGGGAAAATGGGGCAAAAATGGGAAGAATTTGGGGGAAAAAAGGGAAAAAATGGGAAAAATTTGGGGAAATTAGGGCAAAATTGGGGGAAAATGGGGAAATTTGGGGGAAAAAGGGAAAAAATGGGGGAAAATGGAGGAAAATGGGAAAAATTGGGGAGAAATTGGGGAGAAATTGGGGAGAAATGGGGAAAAAATGGGAAAAATCAGGGAAAATGGGGAAAATTGGGGAAAAAATGGGGAAAGTTTGGGGGAAAAAGCGAAAAAATGGGAAAAAAAAGGGGAGAATTTGGGAAAAATGGGGAAAATGGAAAAATTGGGGAGAAATTGGGGAAATTTGAGGGAAAAAAGGGAAAAAATGGGAAAAATGGGGAAAATTGGGGAAAAATGGGAAAGAATGGGAAAACTTTGGGGGGAAAAAGGGAAAAAATGGGAAAAATTGAGGAGAAATTGGGAAAAGTGGGGAAAAAATGGGGAAAAATGGGGGAAAAAGGGAAAAAATGGGAAAAATGGGGGGAAATTGGGGAAAAATGGGAAAAAATGGGGGGAAATGGGGAAAATTGGGGAAAAATAGGAAAAAATTTGAAAAAAAATGAGGAAAAATGAGGAAAAAATCAGAAAAAATGGGAAAAAAAAGAGGAAAAAAGCAGAAAAATTGGGGAAATTGGGAAGAATTTGGGGAAAAATGGGAAAGAATGGGAAAAAATGGGGAAAACGAGGGGAAACTGGAGAAAAATGGGAAAAATTGGGGGAAAAATGGGGCAAATTTGGGGAAAAATGGGGAGAATTTGGGTGGAAAAAGGGAAAAATTGGGGAAAATTGGGGGAAATTTGGGGAAAAATTGGGGGAAATTTGGGCAAAATTGGGGAAAAATGGGGAGAAATGGGGGAAAATGGGGAAAATTGGGGAAAAATTGGGGAAAATTGGGGAAAAATGGGGAAAATGGGAAGAATTTTGGGGGAAAAAGGGAAAAAATGGGAAAAATGGGGGGAATGGGGGGAAAAATTGAGGAAAAATTGGGGAGAAATTGGGGAAAGTGGGGGAAAAAAGGGAAAAATCAGGGAAAAATGGGAAAAATTGGGGAGAAACAGAGAAAAAATGGGGAAAAAATTGGAAAAAATAAGGAAAAAATCGGGATAAAAGATAAAAAGGAAAAACCCACTAAAATTGGGAGAATTTGGGGAAAAAATGGGAAAAAATGGGAAAAATTAGGGAGAAATTGGGGAAAAATGAGAAAAATTGGGGGGAAACTGGGGAAACTGGGGGAAAAATGGGGAAAAATCAGGGAAAAATGGGGAAAAAGGGAAAAAATGGGAAAAATTGGGGGGAAAAGGGAAAAAATGGGGAAAACGAGGGGAAACTGGAGAAAAATGGGAAAAATTGGGGGGAAAATGGGGAGAATTTGGGAGAAAATGGGGAAATTTGGGGAAAAAATGGGAAAAAATGGGGAAAATGGGAAGAAATTGGGGAAAAATTGGGGAGAGATTGGGAAAAAATGGGAAAAATTGGGGAAAAATTGGGAAAAATTGGGGAAAATTGGGGAAAAATGGGATGAATTTGGGGGAAAAAGGGAAAAAACGGGAAAAATGGGGGAAAATGGGGGAAAATTGGGAAAAAATTGGGGAGAAATTGGGAAAAATGGGAAAAATTGGGGAAAAATTGGGGGGAAATGGGGAAAATTGGGGGGAAAATGGGGAAAATTGAGGAGAAATTGGAGAAAAATGGGAAAAAATGGGGGGAAAATGGGGAGAATTTGGGAGAAAATGGGGAAATTTGGGGAAAAAATGGGAAAAAATGGGGAAAATGGAAAGAAATTGGGGAAAAATGGGGAGAATTTGGGTGGAAAAAGGGAAAAATCGGGGAAAAATGGGGGAAAATGGAAAGAATTAGGGGGAAAATGGCAGGAAATGGGAAAAATGGGGGAATTTGGGATAAACTGGGGGAGAAATGGGGAGAAATTGGGGGAAAATGGAGGAGAAACAGACGAAAAATGGGGAAAAATGAGGAAAAAATTGGGATAAAAGATAAAGAGGAAAAACCCAAGAAAATTGGGGAGAATTTGGGGAAAAATGGGAAAAATTGGGGAAAAATGGGGAAAAATGGGGAAAAATGGGGAAAAAATGGGAAGAATTTGGGGGGAAAAGGGAAAAATGGGGAAAATGGGGGAAAATTGGGGAGAAATTGGGGAAAAATTGGGAGAAAAAGGGAAAAAATGGGAAAAATTGGGGGAAATTTGGGAAAAATTGGGGAAAAATGGGGAAAATTGGGGAAAAATAAGAAAAAATTTGAAAAAAAATGAGGAAAAATGAGGAAAAAATCAGGAAAACGGGAAAAAAAAGAGGAAAAAAGCAGAAAAATTGGGGAAATTGGGGGAAAGGGGAATTTTGGGCGAATTTGGGAGGAATGGGGAAAAATAGAGAAAAATGAGAATAAATGGGAAGAATTTGAGGGAAAAAGGGAAAAAATGGGGGGAAAATGGGGGGAAATTGGAGAAAATGGGGAGAAAGTGGGAGAAAATGGGGAAATTTGGGGGGAAAAAAGGGAAAAATGGGAAAAATGGGGAGAAATTGGGGAAAAATGGGAAAAAATGGGAAGAATTTGGGGAAAAATTGGGGGAAATTGGGGAAAAATGGGAAGAATTTGGGGAAAAAATGGGGAAAATGGGGGAAAATGGGGAGAATTTGGGGGAAAATGGGGAAATTTGGGGGAAAAAAGGGAAAAAATGGGAAAAATGGGGGAAAATGGGGAGAATTTGGGGGAAAATGGGGAAATTTGGGGGAAAAAGGGAAAAAAATGGGAAAAATGGGGGGAATGGGGGGAAAAATTGGGGAAAAATGGGGGAGAAATTGGGGAAAGTGGGGGAAAAAAGGGAAAAATCAGGGAAAAATGGGAAAAATTGGGGAATAATTGGGGAAAAATGGGTGAAAAATAAGAAAAAAATGGAAAAAAAATGAGGAAAAATGAGGAAAAAATCAGGAAAAACGGGAAAAAAAGAGAAAAAGGCAGGAAAATTGGAAAAAATGGGAAAAATTGGGGAAAAATTTGGGGAAAAATGGGAAAGAATGGGAAAAAATGGGGGGAAAAGGGAAAAAATGGGGAAAACGAGGGGAAATTGGAGAAAAATGGGAAAAATTGGGGGAAAATTGGGGGAAAACTGGGGCGAATTTGGGGAAAAATGGGGAGAATTTGGGTGGAAAAAGGGAAAAATTGGGGAAAAATGGGGGAAAATGGAAAGAATTTGGGGGAAAATGGCAGGAAATGGGAAAAATTGGGGAGAATTTGGGAAAAATGGGGAAAAATGGAAAAATTGGGGAGAAATTGGGGAGAATTTGGGGGAAAAAGGGAAAAAATGGGGGGAAATTGGGTGAGAAATGGAGGAGAAATGGTTAAAAATGGGGAGAAATGGGGAAAAATGAGGGAAAAAAGGGGGAAAATGGGGAAAATTGGGGAGAAATTGGGAAAATTGGGGAGAAAAATGGGGAAATGGGGAAAAATTGGGGGAAATTGGGGGAGAATTGGGGGGAAATGAGGAAATTTGGGGAAAAAATGGGAAGAATTTGGGGGAAATTGGGGAAAAACGGGTGAAAAATAAGAAAAAAATGGAAAAAAAATGAGGAAAAATGAGGAAAAAATCAGGAAAAATGGGGAAAAAAAGAGGAAAAGGCGGGAAAATTGGTGAAATTTGGGAAATTGGGGGAAAGGAGGAATTTTGGGGTGAATTTGGGGGTTTTTGGGTACCGGGGGCAGCTCCACCCCCATGACCCCGAAGAAGGGGTCGGGAGCGGCCTCGAGCTCCTCCATGAGAGCGCGGGAATCCGGCAGCAGCAGCGGCCTGGGGGAGATTTGGGGGGAAAAATGGGGATTTTGGGCAAAAATGGGGATTTTGGGGGGGAGAAATGGGGATTTTGGGGGGGTTTGGGCGGATTTGGGGGATTTTGGGGGGATTTTGGGGGGGTTTTTAGGAATTTTGGGGGGATTTGGGGAGAAAAAATGGGGATTTTGGGGAAAAATGGGGATTTTTGGGGGAGAAATGGGGATTTTGGGGGGACAAATGGGGATTTTTGGGGGGAAATTTGGGGATTTTGGGGGGAGAAATGGGGATTAGGGGGATTTGGGGGGGATTTTGGGGGAGGTTTTAGGAATTTTGGGGGGATTTGGGGGAAAAAATGGGGATTTTGGGGGGAGAAATGGGGATTTTGGGGGGGGAAATGGGGATTTTGGGGGAGAAATGGGGATTTTGGGGGGGGAAATGGGGATTTTGGGGGAGAAATGGGGATTTTTGGGGGGGGAAATGGGGATTTGGGGGGGGAAATGGGGATTTTGGGGGGGGAAAATGGGGAATTTGGGGGGATTTTGGGGAGGTTTTTAGGAATTTTGGGGGGATTTGAGGGAAAAAATGGGGATTTTGGGGGGGAAATGGGGATTTTGGGGGGGAAATGGGGATTTTGGGGGGGGAAATGGGGATTTTGGGGGAGAAATGGGGATTTTGGGGGGAGAAATGGGGATTTTGGGGGGGGAAATGGGGATTTTGGGGGGGGGAAATGGGGATTTTGGGGGGCGAAAATGGGGATTTTGGGGGGGAAAATGGGGATTTTGGGGGGGAAATGGGGATTTTGGGGGGGGAAATGGGGATTTTGGGGGAGAAAATGGGGATTTTGGGGGGAGAAATGGGGATTTTTGGGGGGAGAAATGGGGGATTTTGGGGGGGGAGAAATGGGGATTTTGGGGGGGGAAATGGGGATTTTGGGGGGGGGAAATGGGGATTTTGGGGGGGGGAAATGGGGATTTTGGGGCAAAATTTGGGGATTTTTGGGGGGTTTGGGTGGATTTGGGGGATTTTGGGGGGGATTTTGGGGGGGTTTTTTAGGAATTTTGGGGGGATTTGGGGAGAAAAAATGGGGATTTTGGGGAAAAAATTGGGGATTTTTGGGGGAGAAATGGGGATTTTGGGGGGAAATTTGGGGGGGATTTGGGGGATTTTGGGGGGATTTTGGGGGGTTTTTAGGAATTTTGGGGGGATTTGGGGGAAAAAAATGGGATTTTGGGGGGGGAAAATGGGGATTTTGGGGGGGAGAAATGGGGATTTTGGGGGATTTGGGGGGATTTGGGGAGATTTTTGGGGGGATTTGGGGGATTTTGAGGGGATTTTGGGGGGGTTTTTGGGAATTTTGGGGGGGATTTGGGGGAAAAATGGGGATTTTGAGGGAAAAATGGGGATTTTGGGGGGGGGAAAATGGGATTTTGGGGAAAAATGGGGATTGGGGGGGGGTGAAATGGGGATTTTTAGGGGAGGTTTTTGGGGGGGATTTGGGGAGATTTTTGGGGGGGATTTGAGGGGATTTTGGGGGGATTTTGGGGAGGTTTTTAGAATTTTTGGGGGGATTTTGAGGGAAAAAAAAATGAGGGATTTTGGGGGGGGGAAATGGGGATTTTGGGGGGGGAAGAAATGGGGATTTTTGGGGGGAAATTTGGGGGGGATTTGGGGATTTTGGGGGGAATTTTGGGGGGGTTTTTGGGGAATTTTGGGGGGGATTTGGGGGAGAAAAATGGGGTTTTGGGGGGATTAAAAGGGGGATTTGGGGGAAAAAATGGGGGATTTTGGGGGGGGAAACTGGGGATTTTTGGGGGAAGAATGGGCGATTGGGGCGGAGTAAAGATTTTTGGGGAGATTTGGGGGATTTTGGGGGGATTTTGGGGGGTTTTTGGGAATTTTGGGGGGATTTGGGGGAAAAAAATGGGGATTTTGGGGGGGGGAAATGGGGATTTTGGGGAAGAAATGGGGATTTTGGGGGGGGAAATGGGGATTTTGGGGCAAAATTTGGGGATTTTGGGGGGTTTGGGTGGATTTGGGGGATTTTGGGGGGATTTTGGGGGGGTTTTTAGGAATTTTGGGGGATTTGGGGAGAAAAAATGGGGATTTTGGGGAAAAATGGGGATTTTTGGGGGAGAAATGGGGATTTTGGGGGGGAAAATGGGGATTTTGGGGGGAAAAATAGGGATTTTGGGGGAGAAATGGGGATTTTTGGGGGATTTTTGGGGGGTTTGGGGGGGAAATGGGGATTTGGGGGGAGAAATGGGGATTTTGGGGGGGTTTGGGGGGATTTGGGCGGATTTGGGGGACTTTGGGTGGATTTTGGGTGGATTTTGGGGTATTTTGGGTGGATTTTGGGTGGATTTTGGGGGATTTTGGGTGGATTTGGGATGAATTTTGGGTGGATTTTGGGCGGATTTGGGTGGATTTGGGGGATTTTGGGGGATTTGGGGGTTTTGGGGTGGATTTTGAGGATTTTGGGTGGATTTTGGGGTATTTCGAGTGGATTTTGGGTGGATTTAAGGTATTTGGGGTGGATTTGGGGCGGATTTTGGCTGCATTTAGGTGGATTTTGGGGTATTTTGGGGTATTTTGGGTCCATTTGGGGGGATTTTGGGTGGATTTTGGGTGAATTTTGGGGGTTTTTGGCACCTGCGGGGGGGGCTGATGTCGATGTCCACCAGGGGGCGCCGCACGCGGTGCAGCCGCTCCAGGATCATCGAGGCGTCCTCTGCAAAAAAAAACCCCAAAAAACGGCCCAAAATGCCCCAAAATCCACCCCAAACCCCACAGGAACGGATGGAGAGAGCCTGAATTATCCCAAAACCCCGAAATCCCGGGAAAAAACGGCCCCAAAATGACCCAAAACGGCCCCAAAATGACCCAAAAACGGCTCCGGGAGCAGCGGAATTTTAAGATGAAAACGACCCAAAAACGGCCCAAAATGACCCAAAAATGCCCCAAAATCCACCCCAAACCCCACAGGAATGGATGGAGAGAGCCTGAATTGTCCCAAAACCCCGAAATCCCGGGAAAAAACGGCCCCAAAATGACCCAAAACGGCCCCAAAATGACCCAAAAACGGCTCCGGGAGCAGCGGAATTTTAAGATGAAAACGACCCAAAAATGGCCCAAAATGACCCAAAAATGCCCCAAAATCCACCCCAAACCCCACAGAAATGGATGGAGAGAACCTGAATTGTCCCAAAACCCCGAAATCCCAGGAAAAAACGGCCCCAAAATGACCCAAAACGGCCCCAAAATGACCCAAAAACGGCTCCGGGAGCAGCGGAATTTTAAGATGAAAATGACCCAAAAATGACCCAAAAATGGCCCAAAAATGGCCCAAAATGACCCAAAAATGCCCCAAAATCCACCCCAAACCCCACAGGAATGGATGGAGAGAGCCTGAATTGTCCCAAAACCCCGAAATCCCGGCAAAAACGGCCCCAAAATGACCCAAAACGGCCCCAAAATGACCCAAAAACGGCTCCGGGAGCAGCGGAATTTTAAGATGAAAATGACCCAAAAATGACCCAAAATGACCCAAAAATGACCCAAAATGACCCAAAAATGGCCCAAAAATGGCCCAAAATGGCCCAAAATCCACCCCAAATCGCCCAAATCCTCTAAAATCACCCCAAATCTCCCCAAAATTGGCCAAAATCCCCCCAAAATTACCCCAAAAAACCCCCAAATCTGCCCCAAAGTCCTCCCAAGCCCCACCCCTTCATTTACATAGCCACACCCCTCATTTGCATAAACACGCCTCCTCATTAGCATGAACCCGCACTCAGCGCCCCCTAGCGGCCAGGCTGTGACTCTGCCTCCCACAGGCCCCAAAATCTCCCAAAATCTCCCCAAAAATCCGCCCAAAATCCGCCCAAAATCCCCCCAAAATCCGCCCAAAATCCACCCCAATCCCCCCAAAATCCCCCAAATTCCCCAAAATCCCCCAAATCTCCCTCAAACCCACCCAAATCTCCCCCCAAATCCCCCCAAAATCCCCTCAAATCCCCCAAACCTCCCCAAAATCCTCCCAAAATCCCCGAAATCCCCCAAAATCCACCAAAAATCCCCCAAATCCCCCCAATCCGCCCCAAAATCTCCCCCAAAATCCCCCAAATCCACCCCAAAATCCCCCCCAAATCCACCCAACCCCCCCCCAAAAATCCCCCCCTAAATTCACCCAAAATCCACCCGAAATCCCCCAAATCCACCCAAAATCCCCATTTTCCCCCCAAAATCCCGCAAAATCCACCCAAAATCGCCCAAAGCTCCCCAAAATCGTCCCCAAAATTCTCATTTTCCACCCAAAATCCCCCCCGAAATCCCCCCAAATCCACCCCAATCCCCCAAAATCCCCCCTAAATTCCCCAAATTTCCCTCAAATCCCCCAAAATCCCCCAAAAATCCCCCAAAATCTCCCCAAATCCACCCCAAATCCACCAAAATGCCCCAAACCTCCCCAAAATCGTCCCCAAAATTCCCACTTTCCACCTAAAATCTCCCCAAAATCCCCCCAAAATGCCCCAAAATCCCCCAAAATACCCCCAAAATCCACCCCAAACCCCCCAAAATCCCCCAAATCTATCAAAATCCCCCCAAACCCACCCAAATCCACCCAAAAACCCCCCAAAATTCCCCCCAAATCCCCCAAAATCCCCCAAACCTCCCCAAAATCACCCCCAAAATTCCCATTTTCCACCCAAAATCTCCCCCAAATCCACCCAAAACCCCCCCAAAATACCCCAAAAACCCCCCTTTTTCCCCCCAAAATCCCCCCAAATCCCCCAAAATCCCCCCAAAATTCCACCCAAAATCCCCCAAACTCCCCCAAAATCCACCCAAATTCCACCCCAAAACCTCCCAAAAATCCCCCAAATCTCCCCCAAACCCACCCAAAATCCCTCCAAAAATCCCCCCAAACCCCCCAAATCCACCCCAAAATCCCCCCAAATTCACCCCAAATCCCCCCAAAATCTCCCCCAAAATCCTCCCCAAATCCACCCAAACCCCCCCAAAAATCCCCCCCAAATTCGCCCAAAATCCACCCCAAACCCCAAAAATGCCCCAAATTCCCCCAAATCCCCCCAAAATCCCGACAAAATCCCCTAAACCTCCCCAAAACCGTCCCCAAAATTCCCATTTTCCACCCAAAATCTCCCCCAAATCCACCCCAAATCCACCCAAAATCCCCAAAATCCACCCAAAATCCCCCAAAATCCCCCAAAATTCCCCCTAAATCCCCCCAAAATCCCCCCAAACCCCCCCAAAATCCACCAAAAATCCCCATTTTCCCCCCAAAATCCCCCCAAATTCCCCCCAAAATCCCCCCAAAATCCACCCAAATCCACCCAAACCCCCCCCAAAATACCCCAAATTCCACCCCAAAACCTCCCAAAAATCCCCCACACCCAAAATCCACCCAAAATCCCCGAAAACCCCCCAAACCCCCCAAATCCCCCCAAAATCTCCCCCAATTTCGCCCAAAATCCCGACAAAATCCCCCAAAATCTCCCCAAAATCCCCCAAATTCCCTAAAATCCCCCAAACCTCCCCAAAATCACCCCCAAAATTCCCATTTTCCACCCAAAATCCCCCCAAAATCCCCAAAATCCCCCCAAAATCCCCAAAATCCTCCCAAAATCCTCCCAAAATCCCCCCAAAATCCCCAAAATCCTCCCAAAATCCTCCCAAAATCCCCCAAAATTCCCCCTAAATCCACCCAAAACCCCCCCAAAATCCCCAAAATCCTCCCAAAATCCCCCAAAATCCCCCAAAATTCCCCCTAAATCCCCCAAATCCCCCAAAATCCCCCCAAAATCCCCCCAAAATCCCCCAAACCCCCCCCAAAATACCCCAAATTCCACCCCAAAACCTCCCAAAAATCCCCCAAATCTCCCCCAAACCCACCCAAAATCCACCCAAAATCCCCGAAAACCCCCCAAACCCCCCAAATCCCCCCAAAATCTCCCCCAATTTCGCCCAAAATCCCGACAAAATCCCCCAAAATCTCCCCAAAATCCCCCAAATTCCCTAAAATCCCCCATACCCCCCAAAATCCCCCCAAAATCCCCCAAATCCACCCAAAATCCCCCAAACCTCCCCAAAATCACCCCCAAAATTCTCATTTTCCACCCAAAATCTCCCCCAAATCCACCCCAAATCCCCCCAAAATCCCCAAAATCCAGCCAAAATCCCCCAAAATCCCCCCTAAATTCCCCCTAAATCCACCCAAAATCCACCCAAAACCCTCCCAAAATACCCCAAATCCCCCCAAAAATCCCCCAAATCCCCCCAAATCCCCCCAAAACCCCCCAAAAATCCCCATTTTCCCCCCAAAATCCCCCCAAAATCCCCCCAAAATCCACCCAAAATCCCCCAAACTCCCCCAAAAATCCCCCAAATTCCACCCCAAAACCTCCCAAAAATCCCCCAAATCTCCCCCAAACCCACCCAAATCCACCCAAAATCCCCGAAAACCCCCAAAAACCCCCAAAAATCCCCCAAAATCCCCCCCAAAACCCCCCAAAAAACCCGCCCCTCCCCACCTCTCATTACCATAACCCCGCCCCCCTCGCGGCTCATTAGCATAATCTCGCGGCTGGCGCCCCCTACCGAGCAGGCTGCGGCACTGCCTCCCGTAAACTCTCGCGAGACCCAACTGCAGCAACGCCCCCAGGTAGAGCGAGCAGCGAGGGGGCGGGGCCCCGGCGGGAGGGGGCGGGACTTCCCAACCGCCTCGGCCAATCACGAACGAGGTGACGGCGGCGCTGGGCGGGGCCAAGGAGAACCCGGAAGTGGCCGGTTTGGGGCGAATTCGGGGGGTTTTGGGGTTTTTTTGGGGGGGAGTTTGGGGGTTTTGGGGTGGAAATGAGGGGTTTGGGGGGTTTTGGGGTGATTTTGGGGGGTTTTGGGGTGGTTTGGGGTGGTTTTTTTGGGGGGGGTTGGGGGGTTTCTCTCAGGGCGCCATTTTGGATTTTTGGGGTGAATTTGGGGCTTTTTGGGTTTTTTTGAGGGGAATTTGGGGTTTTTTGAGGGAATTTGGGGGTTTTGAGCAGAAATTGGAGTTTTTTGGGGGGGTTTTGGGGGTTTTTGGGGTGATTTTGGGGGGTTTTGGGGCGGTTTGAGGTGGTTTTTTGGGGGGGGTTTGGGGGGTTTCTCTCAGGGCGCCATTTTGGATTTTTGGGGTGAATTTGGGGTGAATTTGGGGTTTTTGAGGGGAATTTGGGTTTTTTTGAGGTGAAATTGAGGATTTTGGGTTTTTTGGGGTGATTTTGAGGGATTTGGGGTTGGTTTTGAGGTGATTTTGGGTCGATTTTTGGGGTTTTTTGGGGGGTTCCCCTCAGGGACAGCCAGCCCGGCCTCAGGCCGCCATTTTGGATTTTTGGGGTGAATTTGGGGGTTTTTGGGTTTTTTGAGGGGAATTTGGGGTTTTTGGAGGTGAAATTGAGGATTTTGGGTTTTTTTGGGGTGATTTTGAGGGGTTTTGGGTCAGTTTGAGGTGGTTTTGGGGCGGTTTTGGGGGTTTTTTTGGGGGGTTCCCCTCAGGGACAGCCAGCCCCGCCTCAGGCCGCCATTTTGGATTTTTGGGGTGAATTTGGGGCTTTTTGGGTTTTTTGAGGGGAATTTGGGGTTTTTGAGGGGAAGTTGGGGTTTGTGAGGGGAAATTGAAGATTTTGGGATCTTTTGAGGTGATTTTGGGGGGTTTTGGGGTCATTTAAGATGGTTTTGGGTCGATTTTGGGGGTTTATTTGGGGAGTTCCCCTCAGGGACAGCCAGCCCCGCCTCAGGCCGCCATTTTGGATTTTTGGGGTGAATTTGGGGCTTTTTGGGTATTTTGAGGGGAATTTGCGTTTTTTGAGGGGAACTTGGGGTTTTTTGAGGGGAAATTGAGGATTTTGGATTTTTGGGGTAATTTTGAGGGGTTTGGGGTCGGTTTGAGGTGGTTTTGGGGTGGTTTTTGGGGGGTTTTGGGGGGATTCGCTCAGGCCGCCATTTTGGATTTTTGGGGTGAATTTGGGGCTTTTTGGGGTTTTTGAGGGGAATTTGGGGTTTTTGGAGGTGAAATCGAGGATTTTGGGGTGGGTTTGAGGGTTTTTGGGGCGGTTTTTGGGGCGGTTTTTGGGGTTTTGGGGCCCTTACCAGGTGTGGGGGACGTTGACGCCCAGGTACTCCCGGCGGAGCAGCCGCGAGTGGCAGGTGGCTGCCAGCCTGGAAAATTCCCCAAAATGCCCCAAAATCCACCCCAAATGCACCCAAAATGACCCAAAATTCACCCAAAATGATCCAAAATCCACCCAAAATGACCAAAATTCACCCGAAATGATCCAAAATGATCCAAAATCCACCCAAAATCCACCCAAAATGACCCAAAATCCACCTGAAATGCCCCAAAATCCACCCCAAAATCCCCCCAAAACGCCCCAAAATCCCCCCAAATCCACCCCAAAACGCCCCAAAGTCCACCCAAAACGCCCCAAATTCACCTAAAATGCCCCAAAATCCACCCAAAACGCCCCAAATTCACCTAAAATGCCCCAAAATCCACCCGAAACGCCCCAAAATGCCCCAAAATCCACCCAAAATGCCCCAAAATCCACCTAAAATCCCCCAAAACCCACCCCAAAATCCCCCCATAAACGCCCAAATCCACCCCAAAACACCCCAAATTCACCTAAAATGCCCCAAAATTGCCCCAAAATCCACCTAAAATGCCCCAAAACCCACCCCAAAATGCGCCCCCAAATGCCCCCAAAATGCCCCAAATCCACCCAAAACGCCCCAAAATCCACCCAAAACGCCCCAAATTCACCTAAAATGCCCCAAAATCCACCCCAAAATCCCCCCAAAACGCCCCAAATCCGCCCCAAACGCCCCAAAATCCACCTGAAATGCCCCAAAATGCCCCAAAATCCACCCCAATGTCCCAAAATCCACCCAAGATGCCCCAAAATGAGCCCAAATCCACCTGAAATGCCCCAAATTCACCCAAAATCCACCCCAAATCCACCTGAAATGACCCAAAATCCACCCAAAACGCCCCAAAATCCCCCCAAAACGCCCCAAATTCACCTAAAATGCCCCCAAACCCGCCCTAAATCCACCCCCAAATCCACCCAAAATGTCCCAAAATCCACCCAAATCCCCCCAAAATGCCCCAAAATCCACCCCAAAATCCACCCAAAGCGCCCCAAAATGCCCCAAAATCCCCCCAAAACGCCCCAAATTCACCTAAAGTGCCCCAAAATCCACCCCAAATTCTGTCCAAAATGCCCCAAAATCCACCCCAAAATCCACCCAAAATGCCCCAAAAAACGCCCCAAAATCCACCCAAAATCCACCCAAAATGCCCCAAATTCCCCTAAAATGCCCAAAATCCACCCAAATCCACCCCAAATCCGCCCAAAACGCCCCAAAATCCCCCCAAAATCCACCCAAAACGCCCCAAATCCGCCCAAAACGCCCCAAAATCCACCCCAAAATCCACCCAAAACGCCCCAAAACCCACCCCAAAATTCACCCAAAATGCCCCAAATCCACCCAAAATGCCCCAAAAAACGCCCCAAAATCCCCCCAAAATGCCCCAAATTCCCCTAAAATGCCCCCAAACCCACCCAAAATCCACCCCAAAATCCCCCCAAAACGCCCCAAATTCACCTAAAGTGCCCCAAAATCCACCCCAAATTCAGTCCAAAACGCCCCAAATCCAGCCAAAATGCCCCAAAATCCACCCAAAATCCACCCAAAATGCCCCAAATCCGCCCAAAACGCCCCAAAATCCACCCCAAAATCCACCCCAAAATCTTCCCAAATACACCAAAAATCCCCCCAAAATCCGCCCAAAACGCCCCAAAATCCATCCAAAACGCCCCAAATCCGCCCAAAACGCCCCAAAAAACACCCCAAAATCCACCCAAAATCCGCCCGAAACGCCCCAAAATCCCCCCAAATCCACCCAAAATCCCCCCAAAATGCCCCAAATCCGCCCAAAACGCCCCAAAATCTGCCCAAAACACCCCAAAATCCACCCAAAATGCCCCAAAATCCGCCCAAAACGCCCCAAAATCCCCCCAAATCCACCCAAAACGCCCCAAATCCGCCCAAAACGCCCCAAAATCCACCCAAAACGCCCCAAAATCCACCCAAAGCGCCCCAAAATCCACCTGAAATCCCCCCAATTCACCTAAAATGCCCCAAAACCCCCCCCAAAATCCACCCCAAATTCCACCCAAAATCCACCAAAAATCCACCCCAAAATCCCCCCAAAACGCCCCAAAATCCCCCCAAATCCACCCAAAACGCCCCAAATCCGCCCAAAACACCCTAAAATCCACCCGAAACGCCCCAAAATGCCCCAAAATCCACCCAAAATGGCCCCAAATCCACCCAAAACGCCCCAAAATCCACCCGAAACGCCCCAAAATCCACCCCAAAATCCACCCAAAATCCCCCCAAAACGCCCCAAAACGCCCCAAAAAACGCCCCAAAATCCACCCAAAATCCGCCCAAAACACCCCAAAATCCACCCCAAATCCACCCAAAATCCCCCCAAAATGCCCCAAATCCGCCCAAAACGCCCCAAAATCCCCCCAAAATCTTCCCGAATCCCCCCAAAATCCACCCCAAATCCTCCCAAACCGCCCCGAAAAGCCCCAAAATCCCCGGAATTGGCCCCAAAAGGGCCCTCACCAGATGGTGCCGAAGCAGCCGCTGTGGCGCCGCAGCACCTCGGGGTAGTAGAACATTCCGGAAGCTCGATTTGAATAAATTTAAATAAATCTGAATAAATTTGGGTTGGTTTTTTTTTTTTTTTCCCCCCAAAAAAAATTTTTTTAGATTTTTTTTTTGTTGCGGGAGGGGGGAAAACCGGGTGGAAAAAAGGCGATTTTGGGCAAATCGGAAGTGTCAGAAACGAGGGGAAATCGGCTGAAAAGTGGCACCAAAATCGATTTTAAATTCACATAAATTTACATAAAATTTACATAAATTTGCATATATTGGCGCTAATTTGCATGTATTTGCATAAATTAAAGTGGATTCGAATCGACGCTTAAAAGCCACAAAAGGGCTCAAAAATTTAACCAAAAACCGCCTAAAACGTCAATAAAATTAATAAAAAAAACGATAAGCAATATTTAAATTATATTTAAATTTTTGGGTTTAAGGCGCCTCGGGAAAGGGCACGAAAGTTAATTAAGGATTAATTAAAATTTAATTAAAATTTGATTTTAAGTTACGAGGTGTTTGCGAAGTGGGTTTTAAAAGAGACCCATAAATTTAATTAAAACACTAAATGTAATTAAAATTATTAAATTTAATGAAAATTATTAAATTTAATTAAAATTATTAAGTTTAATTAAAAAGAATAAATTTAATTAAAATTATTAAATTTAATTAAAGTTAATTAAAGAACAGTTTTTTTAATTATTTAGGGAAAAGGGGGGTTTGGCCCCAAAAAATGCCTCAGAAAAGCCCTGGAAAAGCACCCAAAAAAACCCTTTAAAATTTAATTAAAATTCAGTTTTAAGCGTTAAAAACTCGTTTTAATTAATATTTAATAAATTAAATAAATAGTTAATAAATAGAACATTAATTAAATTAATTCTACTTAAGTTAACAATTAATAGAAAATCCTAAAAAAGGGAATTCCGGACCCAAAAACCTGATCCGAAACCCCTCTAAATATCAACCAAATCCGTTAACTTTAATAACTCTGAATAAATATGAATAAATTAGAATAAATTAAGGCAGCACTTAAATTATTTCAACCCCAAGCGGCAGAAAAAGCAAGAAAATGCTTCAAAAAAAGACCCGAAACCGCCTCAAAAAGCTCCAAAAGTGAATAAATTTTGGAGCGAACAATTGGATTTAAATACCAATAAATTAAAGGAATTTTAATTAAGTTTAAAGCTTAATTGGGTCCGAGTTCGTTAATTTAGGCGGGAATTGATGGAATTAAAACGCTTCGACCGCAACTTTGGCCCCAAAGGGGGACAAAACGGCCCGAATTTAATTAAAATTAAAAAGCCCGAGGTAAAAATTGCTTAAAGTTGAATAAACGTGAGGCAATTCAGGTAAATTCGGGCTAAAACCGAGTTTTAAAAAAGCGATTTTTAACCCTAAAATCCCTCAGGAAACGCCCGAGGCGCCTCAAAAAAAAGAACAAAAAGCGCGGCGAAACCCCGCGAGTAAAACTAATTAACCGATCAACTAATTAAACTACTTAAGCAATTAAACGAGGGATTAAATGAAATTAAAACCGGCTTTGAACCCTCACGCCCCTCCCCGGATTTCCGAGTTTCAACCAGTCCCGAATCGCCTCCACCAAACCCTCCGCGGCGCTAATTAGCGCCTTAATTAGCGCCGTAAACGCTCGGCGCGAGCCCCCGCCACTAATTAAGTTAATTAAGTTAATTAAATGGAGCAATTAGTCGATTAAACCGCCGCCGCCTCCGCCGGAAGCGCCGCGCCTCGACCGCCGCCACAGCCGGACTGAGCCCGACGGCGCCGCGCCGCCCCTTATATAACCTCGGTCGCCCCGCCCCCTTTCCCTCCTTCCAGCCAATCACCGGGCCGCTCGCCTCAGGACGCCCCTCCCTTTTCCCCACCCCTCTTTTTCCCGCCTTTTCCCCGTCCAACCAATCAGCGCGCTTCTCTCCCCTCGGCGACAAGCGCTGACCAATCGGCGAAGAGCTTGGGAAGAGGCGGGAAGCGCCCAGCCAATGGGAGCGCCGGGTGCCTCACGGCGCTCGGCCAATCAGAGCGCGGCAAACGTGAGGGGAGGAAGGTGGTGAGGGAGGAGGAAAATGGCGGCCGGGAGGGACCGGGGGAGGTTTGGGGGGTCCCGGGGGGGTTTTTGGGGGGGATTTGGGGGAAATTTGAGGGAATTTGGGGGAAATTTGAGGGGTTTGGGGGAAATTTGGGGGGAATTGAGGGGTTTGGGGGGGAATTTGAGGGGTTTTAGGGGGGTCCCGGGTGGATTTTGGGGTGGATTTGGGGGATTTTGAGGGATTTTTGGGGGGATTTGAGGAGTTTTGGGGGGTCCCTGAGGGGGAT
The DNA here is from genome assembly GCF_041296385.1 of Aphelocoma coerulescens. Taxonomy (NCBI): domain Eukaryota; kingdom Metazoa; phylum Chordata; class Aves; order Passeriformes; family Corvidae; genus Aphelocoma; species Aphelocoma coerulescens. The sequence continues at coordinate 767,621 of NW_027183474.1, forward strand.
TTGGGGAGATTTGAGGGAATTTGGGGGGAATTTGAGGGGTTTGGGGGAAATTTGGGGGGAATTGAGGGGTTTTGGGGGGAATTGAGGGGTTTTGGGGTGGATTTGAGGAGTTTTGGGGGTCCCTGAGGGGTTTTGGGGGGTCCGGGTGGGGTTTTGGGGTGGATTTGGGGGATTTTGAGGGATTTTAGGGGGGATTTCAGGAGTTTTGGGGAGTCCCTGAGGGGGATTTGGGGAGATTTGAGGGAATTTGAGGGGTTTGGGGGGAATTTGGGGGGGATTGAGGGTTTTTGGGGGGAATTGAGGGGTTTTGGGGGGATTTGAGGGGATTTTGGGGGTCCCGGGGGATTTTTGGGGGATCCCTGAGGGGTTTTTGAGGGTCCGGGTGGGTTTTGGGGTGGATTTGGGGGATTTTGAGGGATTTTTGGGGGGATTTGAGGAGTTTTGGGGGGTCCCTGAGGGGGATTTGGGGGAAATTTGAGGGAATTTGGGGGAAATTTGAGGGGTTTGGGGGAAATTTGGGGGGGATTGAGGGTTTTGGGGGGAATTGAGGGGGTTTGGGGGTAATTTGAGGAGTTTTGAGGGTCCCTGAGGGGTTTTGGGGGGTCCCGGGGGGTTTTGGGGTGGATTTGGGGGATTTTGAGGGATTTTTGGGGGGATTTGAGGAGTTTTGGGGAGTCCCTGAGGGGGATTTGGGGAGATTTGAGGGGTTTGGGGGAAATTTGGGGGGAATTGAGGGGTTTTGGGGGGAATTTGAGGGGTTTTAGGGGGGTCCCGGGTGGATTTTGGGGGGATTTGAGGGGAATTTGGGGGTTCCGGGGGATTTTTGGGGGATCCCTGAGGGGTTTTAGGGGGGTCCCGGTGGATTTTGGGGGGGATTTGAGGGGTTTTGGGGAAAATTTGGGGGTCTCTGAGGGATTTTGGGGGGTCCGGGTGGGGTTTTGGGGTGGATTTTGGGGGATCATGAGGGATTTTTGGGGGGATTTGAGGAGTTTTGGGGAGTCCCTGAGGGGGATTTGGGGGAAATTTGAGGGAATTTGGGGGGAATTTGAGGGGTTTGGGGGAAATTTGGGGGGAATTGAGGGGTTTTGGGGGGAATTTGAGGGGTTTTAGGGGGGTCCCGGGTGGATTTTGGGGGGATTTGAGGGGTTTTGGGGGGGTCCCTGAGGGGTTTTGGGGGGTCCCGGGAGGTTTTGGGGTGGATTTGGGGGATTTTGAGGGATTTTTGGGGGGATTTGAGGAGTTTTGGGGAGTCCCTGAGGGGTTTTTGGAGAGATTTGAGGGGTTTGGGGGGAAATTTGAGGGGTTTTGGGGAAAATTTGAGGGGTTTTGGGGGGTCCCTGAGGGGATTTGGGGGGATTTTGGGGGATTTTGGGGGGGATTTGAGGAGTTTTGGGCAGTCCCTGAGGAGGATTTGGGCAGATTTGGGGGAAATTTGAGGGAATTTGGGGAAATTTGGGGGGGATTGAGAGGGTTTGGGGGGAATTGAGGGGTTTTGGGGGTAATTTGAGGGGTTTTAGGGGGGCCCCGGGTGGATTTTGGGGGGATTTGAGGGGAATTTGGGGGTCCCTGAGAGGTTTTGGGGGGTTCGGGTGGGGTTTTGGGGTGGATTTGGGGGATTTTGGGGGAGATTTGAGGGGTTTTGGGGGGGTCCAGGGTGGGTTTTGGGGGGATTTGAGGGGGATTTGGGGAGAATTTGGGGGGAATTTGGGGGAATTTTGGGGATCCCTGAGGGGTTTTGGGGGGGTCTGGGTGGGGTTTTGGGGTGAATTTTGGGGGATTTTGAGGGATTTTTGGGGGGATTTGAGGAGTTTTGGGGGGTCCCCTGAGGGGTTTTGGGGGGGATTTGGGGGAGATTTGAGGGGTTTTGGGGTGGTCTGGGTGGATTTTGGGGGGTTTGAAGGAATTTGAGGTTTTTGGGGGGTCCCTGAGGGGTTTTGGGGGGTCCAGGTGGATTTTGGGCTGAATTTGGGGGATTTTGGGACTCCCGGGTGGATTTTGGGGTGAATTTGGGGTATTTTGGGGCTCCTGAGTGGATTTTGGGGCTCCCAGGTGGATTTTGGGGTGAATTTGGGGTGAATTTGGGGGATTTTGGGGTGAATTTTGGGGCATTTTGGGGTGAATTTGGGGCATTTTGGGGTGAATTTGGGGGATTTTGGGCTGAATTTGAGGGATTTTGGGACTCCCGGGTAGATTTTGGGGTGAATTTGGGGGATTTTGGGGTGAATTTGGGGCATTTGGGGGCTCCTGAGTGAATTTTGGGACTCCCAGGTGAATTTTGGGCTGAATTTGAGGGATTTTGGGGTGAATTTGGGGGATTTTGGGGCTCCCAGGTGGATTTTGGGCTGAATTTGGGGGATTTTGGGGTGAATTTGGGGGATTTTGGGGTGAATTTGGGACATTTTTGGGCTCCTGAGTGGATTTTGGGACTCCCAGGTGGATTTTGGGGTGAATTTGGGGGATTTTGGGGTTCCCAGGTGGGATTTTGGGGTGAATTTGGGTGATTTTGGGGCGAATTTGGGGGATTTTGGGGCTCCTGAGTGGATTTTGGGATGAATTTGGGGCATTTTGGGACTCCCAGGTGGATTTTGGGATGAATTTGGGGCATTTTGGGGCTCCCGGGTGGATTTTGGGGTGAATTTGGGGCATTTTGGGGTGAATTTGGGGGATTTTGGGGCTCCCGGGTGGATTTTGGGCTGAATTTGGGGGATTTCGGGGTGAATTTTGGGGCATTTTGGGGTGAATTTGGGGGATTTCGGGGTGAATTTGGGGGATTTTGGGGTGAATTTGAGGGATTTTGGGACTCCCGGGTAGATTTTGGGGTGAATTTGGGGTGAATTTGGGGGATTTTGGGGTGAATTTGGGGCATTTGGGGGCTCCTGAGTGAATTTTGGGACTCCCAGGTGGATTTTGGGGTGAATTTGGGGGATTTTGGGGCTCCCAGGTGGATTTTGGGCTGAATTTGGGGGATTTTGGGGTGAATTTGAGGGATTTTGGGGTAAATTTGGGGGATTTTGGGGTGAATTTGGGGGATTTTGGGCTGAATTTGGGGGATTTTGGGGTGAATTTGAGGGATTTTGGGGCTCCCAGGTGGATTTTGGGGTGAATTTGGGGCATTTTGGGGCTCCCGGGTGGATTTTGGGGTGAATTTGGGGCATTTTGGGGTGAATTTGGGGGATTTTGGGGTGAATTTGGGGCATTTTGGGGCTCCCGGGTGGATTTTGGGGTGAATTTGAGGCATTTTGGGCTGAATTTGGGGGATTTTGGGGTGAATTTGGGGGATTTTGGGGCTCCCGGGTGGATTTTGGGGTGAATTTGGGGGATTTTGGGGCTCCCGGGTGGATTTTGGGCTGAATTTGGGGCATTTTGGGGTGAATTTGGGGCATTTTGGGGCTCCCAGGTGGATTTTGGGGTGAATTTGGGGGATTTCGGGGTGAATTTGGGGCATTTTGGGGCTCATTAGCATAAGAGGCGTGGCTCTCCCGGCAGTGACCCCACAGCTTTATTTGCATAAAAAGGGGCGTGGCCCCTCCCCGTACAAGCTTCATTTGCATTCATTAATCACCTTCACGGCCCTCATTTGCATAAAGCGCCTCAGCCCCGCCCCCTCCCCCTCTTTAAATGGATTTTTTTACCGTTTTGGGGCGTTTTCCCCTTTTTTGGTCATTTTTGCCTTATATGGAAGCTCATTTGCATAGCGGCTGCTTGAGTGACCCCGGAGTGACCCCAAAGTGACCCCAGACCCCCAAAATGACCCCAAAGTGACCCCTGAGTGACCCCAGACCCCCAAAATCCTCCTAAAATGACCCCAAACCCCCCCAAAACGACCTGAGTGACCTCAGACCTCCAAAATGACCCACAAGTGACCCTTGAATGACCCCAAAGTGACCCAAAACCCCTCAAAATCACCCCAAACTGCCCCTAAATGACCCCTGAGTGACCCCTGAGTGACCCCTGACCCCCAAAATCCTCCTAAAATGATCCCAAACCCCCCCAAAAAGACGCCAAAGTGCCCCCAAAATCACCCGAAAATGACCCAAAAAAACCCCCAAAAAATCCTAAAACGACCCGAAACCCACCCAAAACGTCCCCAAAACGACCCAAAAACCCCTCAAAACCACCCGAAAACGACCCAAAAAACTCCTCAAAAAAACGCAAAACGACCCAAAAACCCCCAAAACCCCTCAAAACCACCCCAAAACGACCCAGAAAAAAACCCAAAAAATCCTAAAATGACCCCAAACCCCCTCAAAACCACCCCAAAATGACCCAAAAAATCCCTCAAAAAAGACCCAAAACGACCCCAAACCCCCCCAGATCCCCCCAAAACGACCCCAAAACCCCTCAAAAAAGACCGAAAACGACCCAAAAAACCCCTCAAAAAAACCCCAAACGACCCCAAACCCCCCCCAAAACCACCCGAAAACGACCCAAAAAACTCCTCAAAAAAACCCAAAACGACCCCAAAACCCCTCAAAACCACCCCAAAACGACCCAAAAAATCCCTCAAAACCACTCGAAAACTACCCAAAAAATCCCTCAAAAAAACCCAAAACGACCCCAAAACCACCCCAAAATGACCCAAAAAATCCCTCAAAAAATCCTAAAACGACCCCAAACCCCCTCAAAACCACCCCAAAACGACCCAAAAAAAACCCCAAAAAATCCCAAAACAACCGGAAACCCCCCCAAACCCCCCCAAAACCCCCAAACCCCCTCAAAACCACCCCAAAACGACCCCAAAACCCCTCAAAAAGACCCAAAATGACTACAAACCACCCCAAAAAAAACCCAAAAAAACCCCAAAAAACCCCAAAATGACCGCAAAACCCCTCAAAACCACGCCAAAACGACCCAAAAAAACCCCCAACCCCCTCAAAATCACCCCAAGACGACCCAAAACGACCCAAAAACCCCTCAAAAAAGACCCAAAACGACCGCAAACCCCCCCAAAACCACCCCAAAATGACTCAAAAAAAACCCAAAAAAAACCCAAACGACCCAAAACCCCCTCAAAACCACCCCAAAACGACCCAAAAAACCCCTCAAAAAAACCCAAAACGACCCCAAACCCCCCCAAACCCCCCCAAAACCACCCCAAAACGACCCAAAAAAACCCTCAAAAAGACCCAAAACGACCCCAAACCCATCCAAACCCCCCCCAAAACCACCCCAAAAAAAACCCCTAAAATCACCCAAACTGACCCAAAACCGCCCCATATTGCAGGCGCTCATTTGCATAGTGGGCGTGTCCGGAGCGGGCCGGGGGGGCGGGGCCTGACGGGCGCCTCCTCCTCCAGCAGCGACCCCTGAGTGACCCCTAAGTGACCCCAGACCCCCAAAATCCTCCTAAAACCACCCCAAAACGACCCAAAAACCCCCCAACCCCCTCAAAATCACCCCAAAACAACCCAAAAACCCCTCAAAAAGGACCCAAACCCCCCCAAACCCCCCAAAAACCACCCCAAAACGACCCAAAAACCCCTCTAAAAACTCCAAACTCCCCCAAAGCCTCCCCAAAACCACCCGAAAACGACCCCAAAAAACTCCTCAAAAAAGACCCAAAACGACCCAAAACCCCCCCAAATCCCCCCAAAATGACCCAAAAAACTCCTCAAAAAAACCCCTAAAACGACCCCAAACCCACCGAAAACCACCCCAAAACGACCCCAAAACCCCCCAAATCCCCCCAAAATGACTCAAAACGACCCAAAAACCCCCCAAATCCCCCCAAAATGACTCAAAACCACCCCAAAACGATCCAAAAAAAACCCAAAAAACCCCAAACCCCCCCCCAAACCACCCCAAAAAAACCCCAAAAAAACCCCTAAAATCACCCAAACCCCCCCAAACCGCCCCCGCGGGCTCATTTGCATAGTGGGCGTGTCCGGAGCGGGCCGGGGGGGCAGGGCCTGACGGGCGCCTCCTCCTCCAGCAGCGACCCCGGAGTGACCCCGGAGTGACCCCTGAGTGACCCCTGAGTGACCCCTGAGTGACCCCTGACCCCAAAATCCTCCTAAAACCACCCCAAAACCCCTCAAAACCACCCCAAAACGACCCAAAAACTCCTCAAAATCACCCCAAAACGACCCAAAAAACCCCTCAAAAAAACCCAAAACGACCCCAAACCCCCTCCAAAATGACCCAAAAAACCCCTCAAAAAAACCCCAAAACGACCCAAACCCCCCCAAAACCACCCCAAAACGACCCAAAAAACCCCTCAAAAAATCCCAAAACGACCCCAAAACCCCCCAAATCCCCCCAAAATGACTCAAAACCACCCCAAAACGACCCAAAAACTCCTCAAAAAAACCCAAAACGACCGCAAACCCCCACAAACCCCCCCCAAAACCACCCGAAAACGACTCAAAAAAAACCCAAAAAAACCCCAAACCCCCCCAAAACCGCCCCAAAATCCCCCCGCCCCATATTCCCGCGGGCTCATTTGCATAGTGGGCGTGTCCGGAGCGGGCCGGGGGGGCGGGGCCTGACGGGCGCCTCCTCCTCCAGCAGGTGGCGCAGTCGCGCCTCCAGCTCGGCCTCGCTCTCGCCCGGCCGGCGCCGGGCCCTCCCGGCCGCTAGGTGGCGCTCGGCGGCGGCGCGCAGCTCGGCCCGGTCATAGAGACGGGCGGGGTCCAGGCCGTGGCGGTTGATCAGGGACACCAGGTACTCGCTGTAGTGGGGGCTGGGCGGGGGGGGGATGGCCAGTGAGTGACCAGTGAGTGACCACTGAGTGACCAGTGAGTGACCACTGAGCCCTGAGTGAGCCCTGAGTGAGCCCTGAGTGAGCACTGAGTGAGCACTGAGCTCTGAGTGACCAGTGAGTGACCAGTGAGTGACCAGTGAGTGAGCCCTGAGGGACACCAGGTACTCGCTGTAGTGGGGGCTGGGCGGGGGGGGGAGTGACCAGTGAGTGACCACTGAGTGACCACTGAGTGACCAGTGAGTGACCAGTGAGTGACCACTGAGCCCTGAGTGAGCACTGAGCTGTGAGTGACCAGTGAGTGACCAGTGAGTGACCACTGAGTGAGCCCTGAGGGACACCAGGTACTCGCTGTAGTGGGGGCTGGGCGGGGGGGGGAATGGCCAGTGAGTGACCAGTGAGTGACCACTGAGTGACCAGTGAGTGACCAGTGAGTGACCAGTGAGTGACCACTGAGTGACCAGTGAGTGACCAGTGAGTGACCAGTGAGTGACCACTGAGCCCTGAGTGCGCCCTGAGTGACCAGTGAGTGACCAGTGAGTGACCACTGAGCCCTGAGTGACCAGTGAGTGACCAGTGAGTGACCACTGAGCCCTGAGTGACCAGTGAGTGACCAGTGAGTGACCGGTGAGCTGTGAGTGACCCCTGAGTGACCAGTGAGTGACCACTGAGTGACCAGTGAGTGACCACTGAGTGACCAGTGAGTGACCACTGAGTGACCACTGAGTGACCACTGACTGACCAGTGAGTGACCAGTGAGTGAGCCCTGAGGGACACCAGGTACTCGCTGTAGTGGGGGCTGGGAGGGGGGGGGGGATGGCCAGTGAGTGACCAGTGACCCCTGGGTGACCCCTGAGTGACCCCTGAGTGACCCCAAACCGCCCCGAAATGACCCCAAATTGACCCCAAACGACCCCGGACTGACCCCAAACCACCCCAAATGACCCCTGAGTGACCCCCAAATGACCCCGAGTGACCCCTGAGTGACCCCTGAGTGGACCCCAGACCCCCAAACTGACCCCTGAGTGACCCCAGACCCCCAAACTGACCCCTGAGTGACCCCAGACCCCCAAAATGACCCAAGTGACCCCTGAGTGACCCCTGAGTGACCCCAAACCGCCCCTGAGTGACCCCTGAGTGACCCCTGAGTGACCCCAGACCCCCAAAATGACCCGAGTGACCCCTGAGTGACCCCAAATGACCCCAAACCGCCCCTGAGTGACCCCAAACTGCCCCGAAATGACCCCTGGGTGACCCCAAATGACCCCGAGTGACCCCTGGGTGACCCCTGGGTGACCCCTGCCCCCCAGGTGCCCCCGACTGACCGGCAGAGGCCGGCGTGGCCCTTTGGGGCGCAGCGGCCGCAGGGTTCGTCCCTCAGGGTGACCCCGAGCTGCTTCTGCTCCGGCACCGGGGCAGCGGCCTGGGGGGGGGAGGGGAGGGGAGGGGTTTGGGGAGAGAAACGGGGAGTTTGGGAAAAGTGGGGGGATTGGGGGAAAATGGGGATTTTAGGGAAAAATGGGGGGGGATTGGGGGGAGATTGGGGATTTTAGGGGGGGAAAATGGGGGGAAAATGGGGGGAAAATTGGGGGGAAATTGGGGGGAAATTGGGGGAAAATTGGGGGAAAAATTGGGGAAAAATTGGCGAAAAATTGGGGATTTTTGGGGGAAAATTGGGGGAGAAATTGGGGAAAAATGGGGGAAAATTTGGGGGGAAATTGGGGAAAAATTGGGGGGAAATTGGGGAAAAATTGGGGAAAAATTGGGGATTTTAGGGGGGAAATTGGGGGGAATTGGGGGGAGATTGGGGGGAAATTGGGGGAAAAATTGGGGGAAAAATTGGGGACAAAATTGGGGATTTTAGGGAAAAAATTGGGGAAAAATTGGGGGGAAATTGGGGAAAAATGGGGGAAAAATTAGGGATTTTAGGGGGAAAAATTGGGGGAAATTGGGGGAAAATTGGGGATTTTAGGGGGGAAAATTGGGGGAAAAAAATTGGGGAAAAAATTGGGGATTTTGAGGAAAAAATTGGGGATTTTGAGGGGAAAAATTGGGGATTTTGGGGGAAAATTGGGGGAAAAAATGGGGGAAAAATTGGGGATTTTGAGGAAAAAATTGGGGATTTTGGGGGAAAATTGGGGGAAAAAATTGGGGAAAAAATTGGGGATTTTTGGGGGAAAATTGGGGGAGAAATTGGGGAAAAATGGGGGAAAATTGGGGAAAAAAATTGGGGAAAAAATTGGGGATTTTAGGGGGAAAATGGGGGGGAAATTGGGGGGAAATTGGGGGGGAAATTGGGAAAGAAATTGGGGGAAATTGGGGATTTTGGGGGAAAAATTGGGGGAAAAATGGAGGATTTTGTGGGGAAAAATTGGGGGAAAAATTGGGGAAAAATGGGGGAAAAATTGGGGATTTTGAGGAAAAAATTGGGGATTTTGGGGGAAATTTGGGGGAAAAATGGGGATTTTGGGGGGAAAATTGGGGATTTTGAGGGGAAAATTGGGGGAAAAATGGGGGAAAATTGGGAATTTTGGGGGGGAAATTGGGGGAAATTGGGGAAAATTGGTGATTTTGGGGGGGAAATTGGGGGAAATTGGGGGAAAATTGGGGATTTTGGGGGGGGAAATTGGGGGAAGAAATTGGGGAAAAATGGGGGAAAATTGGGGGGAAAATTGGGGAAAAATTGGGGATTTTAGGGGGAAAATTGGGGGAAAAATTGGGGAAAATGGGGGGAAAATTGGGGGATTTTAGGGGGGAAATTGGGGGGAATTGGGGGAAAATTGGGGGAAAATTGGGGGATTTTACGGGGGGAAAATTGGGGGATTTTGTGGAAAAAATTGGGAGAGAAATGAGAGGTTTTGGGGAAAAATTGAGGATTTTTGGGGGGAAATTGGGGACAAATTGGGGATTTTGGGGAGAAATTTGGGGGGAACAATTGGGGGATTTTGGGGGGAAATTGGGGGGAAATTGGGGATTTTAGGGGGGAAATTGGGGGGAAATTGGGGATTTTGGGGGGGGAATTGGTGATTTTGGGGGGAAATTGGGGGATTTTGGGGGGAAATTTGGGGATTTTAGGGGGAAAATTGGGGGAAATTGGGGATTTTGGGGGGAAATTGGGGGGAAATTGGGGATTTTAGGGGGGGAAATTTGGGGGATTTTTGGGGGGTTGGGGGAAATTGGGGGAAAAATGGGGGGAAATTGGGGGGAAATTGGGGATTTTGAGGAAAAATTGGGGGAAATTGGGGGAAATTGGGGATTTTAGGGGGGAAATTGGGGGAAAATTGGGGAAAATATTGGGGATTTTGAGGAAAATTGGGGATTTTGGGGCAAAAAATTGGGGATTTTAAGGGGAAAATTGGGGATTTTGGGGAGAAATTGGGGGAAATTGGGGTTTTTGGGGGGGTTATTGGGGAAGAATTGGGGGAAATTGGGGATTTTGGGGGAAAATTGGGGAAAAATTGGGGAAAAATTGGGGATTTTGGAGAAATTGGGGGGAAAAATTGGGGAAAATTGGGGATTTTGGAGAAATTGGGGGAAAATTGGGGATTTTAGGGGGGAATTGGGGATTTTGGGGGGAAAATTGGGGGATTTTGGGGGAAATTTGGGGATTTTGGGGGGGAATTGGGGAGAAATTGGGGAAAAATTGGGGGAAAAATGGAGGATTTTAGAGGGAAAATGGGGATTTTGGGGGAAAATTGGGGAAAATCGGGGATTTTGGGGAAAATTGGGGATTTTAGGGGGAAATTGGGGAAAAATTGGGGATTTTAGGGGGGGAATTGGGGATTTTGGGGGAAATTTGGGGATTTTGAGGGGAAAATTGGGGGAAAATGGAGGATTTGGGGGGGAAAATTGGGGATTTTAGGGGGGAATTGGGGATTTTGGGGAAAAAATTGGGGAAAATTGGGGATTTTGAGGAAAAATGGGGATTTTGAGGAAAAATTGGGGATTTTGGGGAGAAATTGGGAGAGAAATTGGGGAAAGTGGGGAAAATTGGGGATTTTAGGGGGAAATTGGGGAAGAAATTGGGGAATTTTTAGGGTGAAATTGGGGATTGTGGGGAGAAATTGGGAGGAAAATTGGGGATTTTAGAGGGAAATTGGGAGAGAATTGGGGTATTTTGGGGAAAAATTGGGGGGGAATTGGGGATTTTAGGGGTGGGAAATTGGGGGGAAATTGGGGAAAATTGGGGATTTTAGGGGGGAAAATTGGAGAGAATTGGGGAAATGAGGGAACAATTGGGGATTTTGGGGGGAAATTGGGGGAAATTGGGGGATTTTGGGGGGAAATTGGGGGAAATTGGGGGAAATTGGGGATTTTAGGGGGGGAAAATTGGGAGAGAAATTGGGGAAAATGAGGGAAATTGGGGTTTTGGGGGGAAATTGGGGGAAAATTGGGGATTTTGGGGAAAATTGGGGGGAACAATGGGGATTTTGGGGGGAAATTTGGGGATTTTGGGGGAAATTTGGGGATTTTGGGGGGGAAATTGGGGGAAGAAATTGGGGAAATTGGGGGAAAATGGAGGATTTTAGAGGGAAAATAGGGGGATTTTGGGGGGAAAATTGGGGGAAAAATTGGGGAAAAATTGGGGATTTTGAGGAAAATTGGGGATTTTGGGGGAAATTGGGGGAAAAATGGGGGAAAATTGGGGATTTTGAGAAAAATTGGGGATTTTGGGGGAAAATTGGGGAGAGAATTGGGGAAAATGGGGGGAAAATTGGGGATTTTAGGGGGGGAAATTGGGGAAGAAATTGGGGAAAATTGGGGGGAAAATTGGGGATTTTGGGGGGAAATTGGGGAAGAAATGGGGGAAAAATTAGGGGGAAATTGGGGGAAATTGGGGATTTTGGGGAAAAATTGGGGGAAAATTGGGGGGAAATTGGGGATTTTGGGGGGGAATTGGGGATTTTGGGGGGGGAAATTGGGGAGAGAAATTGGGGAAAATGAGGGAAATGGGGGGACAAATTGGGGAAAAATTGGGGATTTTGGGGGGGAAATTGGGGGAATTGGGGGGAAATTGGGGGGGAAATGGGGGGAAATGGGGGGAAAATTGGGAATTTTGGGGGGGAAATTGGGGGGAAATTGGGGATTTTTGGGGAGAAAATTGGGAGAGAAATTGGTGATTTTGGGGAAAAATTGGGGATTTTAGGGAAAAAAATTGGGGAAAAATCGGGGATTTTGGGGAGAAATTTGGGGGAACAATTGGGGATTTTAGGGGGAAAATTGGGGATTTTGGGGGAAAATTTGGGGAAAAAAATGGGGAAAAATTGAGGATTTTGGGGGGAAATTTGGGGATTTTGGGGGCAAAATTGGGAGAGAAATTAGAGGTTTTGGGGGGAAAATTTGGGAAAAAAATGGGGATTTGGGGGGAAAATTGGGGATTTTGGGGAGAAAATTGGGAGAGAAATTGGGGAAAAGTGGGGAAAAAATTGGGGATTTTGGGGGGAAAAATTGGGGGAAAAATTGGGGATTTTGGGGAAAAAATGGGGATTTTGGGGGATCCCAGCTGGGGTTTCAGACCTCCCAGTTCCCTCCCAGTCCCTCCCAGTTCCCTCCCAGTCCCTCCCAGTCCCTCCCAGTCTCACCACTGGGGTTGGGGGGGGCGTCAGGGGGCGGCTCCGTCTCGAAGGGGACGTTCCCATCCTGGGCCAGGAGAGCTCCCAGTAACGACCAGTTCGGACCAGTGACCTCCCAGTGACCCCAGAACCCCGTCCCAGTCCCCTCCCAGTAACCCCAAACCCCAAACCAGTACAAACCAGTAACCCCCAGCCCTCTCCCAGATCCTCTCAGTAACTCCCAGTAAGAGCCAACCCCGTCCCAGTTCATCCCAGTAAACCTGGACCCCCTTCCCAGTCCCTCCTAGTCCCTCCCAGTTCCCTCCCAGTCCCTCCCAGTTGCCTCCCAGTCCCCAGTCCCTCCCAGTGCCCTCCCAGTGCTCTACCAGTGCCTCCCAGTCTATCCCAGTAACCCTGTGACACCCTCCCAGTACCTCCCAGTAACCCTGAACCCCCTCCCCAGTTCATCCCAGCACCTCCCAGTTTAAACCAGTTCAAACCAGTCACATCCCGGCGCCTCCCAGTAACCCCAAACCCCAAACCAGTACAAACCAGTAACCCCAAATCCCCTCCCAGTCCCTCCCAGTCCCCCCTAATCCCCTCCCAGTCCCTCCCAGTCCCTCCCAGTCCCTCCCAGTCCCTCCCAGTTCCCTCCCAGTCCCTCCCAGTTCCCTCCCAGTCCCTCCCAGTCCCCTCCCAGTCCCTCCCAATCCCCTCCCAGTCCCTCCCAGTCCCTCCCAGTCCCTCCCAGTCCATCCCAATCCCCTCCCAGTCCCTCCCAATCCCCTCCCAGTCCCTCCCAGTCCCTCCCAGTCCCTCCCAGTCCATCCCAATCCCCTCCCAGTCCCTCCCAATCCCCTCCCAGTTCCCTCCCAGTCCCTCCCAGCCCCTCCCAGTCCCTCCCAGTCCCTCCCAGTCCCTCCCAATCCCCTCCCAGTCCCTCCCAATCCCTCCCAGTCCCTCCCAGTCCCTCCCAGTCCCCTCCCAGTCCCTCCCAGTCCCTCCCAGTCCCTCCCAGTCCCCTCCCAGTCCCTCCCAATCCCCTCCCAATCCCCTCCCAGTCCCTCCCAGTCCCACCAGTAGCAGCTGCTGCAGCCGCCGGGGCTCCCAGTCCCGCAGGTAGAAGAGGCAGTCCCGGGGGTGGTGCCCGTGCAGGGACCCCCGCAGGGGGCACTGGGGGGAGGGGCAGCTCTGGGGGAGGGGGAGGGGGAGGGGCGGGAGGGGGAGGGGCGGGAAAAGGACAAAAATTGGCCCAAAATTGGACAAAAATCGACCCAAAATTGGCCCTAAATTGGACAAAATTTGGGTAGATTGACCCAAAATTGGCCAAAATTGACGCAAAATTGGCACGAAATGACCCAAAAATGGTCAAAATTGACCCAAAATTAGCAAAAATTGACCCAAGTTGGCCCTAAATTGGACAAAATTGGCCCAAATTGACCCAAAATTGACCAGAATTGGTGTAATTTGACCCAAAATTGGCCAAATTTGCCCCAAAATTCGCCGAAATTGACCCAAAATTGGCCAAAATTGGTGTGAATTGACTCAAAATTGGCCAAAATTGGCCAAAATTGACCCCAAAATGGTCAAGGTTGACCTAAAAGTGGCCAAAATTGGGGTAAATTGACCCAAAATTGGCCAAAATCGACCCAAAATTGGCTCTAAATTGGACAAAATTGACCCAAATTGACCCTAAATTGGACAAAATTTGGGTAGATTGACCCAAAATTGGCCAAATTTGACCCAAAATTGGCACGAAATGACCCAAAAAAAGTCAAAATTGACCCAAAAGTGGCCAAAATTGGGGTGAATTGACCCAAAAGTGGCCAAAATTGACTGAAATGGGCCCAAAATTGGCCCCAAATTGGGCAAAATTGACCCAAATTGGCCCTAAATTGGACAAAATTTGGGTAGATTGACCCAAAATTGGCACAAAATGACCCAAAAATGGTTGAAATTGACCCCAAATGACCCAAAGTTGGCCAAAATTGACCCCAAAATGGTCAAGATTAACCCAAAAGTGGCCAAAATTGGACAAAATTGACTCAAAATTGGCCAAAATCGACCCAAAATGACCCGAAATGGACCAAAAATGGTGTAAATTGACCCAAAATTGGCCAAAATTGATTCAAAATTGCCCCAAATTGACCCAAAATTGGCAAATTGGCGCAAAATTGGCCAAAATTGACCCAAAATTGGCCGAAATTGACCCAAAAGTGACCAAAATTGGTGTAAATTGACTCAAAAATGGTCAAAATTGACCCAAAATTGGCCCTAAATTGGAATAACTGACCCAAATTGACCCAAAATTCACCAAAAATGGTGTAATTTGACCCAAAATTGGCCAAATTTGACCCAAAATTGGCATGAAATGACCCAAAAAAGGTCAAAATTGACCCAAATTGGGGTAAATTGACCCAAAATTGGCCCAATTTGACCCAAAAGTGGCCAAAATTGCTGTGAATTGACTCAAAAATGGCCAAAATCAACCCAAAATTGGCCCTAAATGGGACAAATCGACCCAAAATTGGCCAAAATTGACTGAAATGGGCCCAAATGACCCAAAATGACCCAAAATTGGCCAAAATTGGCCCGAATTGGCCCAAAAATGGGCAAGGTTGACCCAAAAGTGGCCAAAATTGGGGTAAATCGACCCAAAATTGGCCCAAATTGGACAGAATTGACCTGAAATGACCCAAAATGACCCAAAGTCCACCCAAATCCCCTCCCAGTTCCTCCCAGTCCCTCCCAGTTCCCTCCCAGTCCATCCCAGTCCCTCTCAATCCCTTCCCAGTTCCCTCCCAGTTCCTTCCCAGTTCCTCCCAGTCCCCCCCAGTCCCTCCCAGTCCCTCCCAGTCCCTCAAAGTCCCTTCCCAGTATAAACCAGTAACCCCAAATCCCCTCCCAGTCCCTCCCAGTCCCTCTCAATCCCTTCCCAGTTCCCTCCCAGTTCCTCCCAGTTCCCTCCCATCCCCTCCCAGTCCCTCCCAGTTTGTCCCAGTCCCTCCCAATCCCCTCCCAGTCCCTCCCAGTCCCTCCCAGTCACCTCGGGCCGGTGGAACTGGGCGCCGCAGCCGGCGCAGAACTGGTGCTGGCACTGGGAGCACTGGAAGTGGAGGCAGCCGCCCCGAGCCAGCGCGAAGCACTGGGAGCACTGGGGGCAAACTGGGAGCGGGGGAGGGGCGCACGAGTCAGCCCGGGGGGAGTGGAAAGGGAGCCAAAATCACCCGAAATCACCCGAAATCACCCAAAATCGGCACAAAATGACCCAAAATGGACCAAAATTGACAAAAAATGACCCAAAATGACCCAAAATTGACAGAAAAATGACCCAAAATGGACCCAAAATGACCCAAAATCGACAAAAAATGATCCAAAATGACCCAAAATTGACGAAAAATGACCCAAAATGGACCCAAAATGACCCAAAATCGACAAAAAATGACCCAAAATGGGCATGAAATGACCCAAAATGGAGCAAAAGGGAGACAAATTCACCTAAAATCGACAAAAAATGACCCAAAATGACCCAAAATTGACAAAAAATGACCCAAAATGGGCATGAAATGACCCAAAATCGACAAAAAATGACCCAAAGTGACCCAAAATTGACGAAAAATGACCCAAAATGGACCCAAAATGACCCAAAATTGACGAAAAATGAACCGAAATGGACCCAAAATGACCCAAAATTGACAAAAAATGACCCAAAATGGGCACGAAATGACCCAAAAGGGAGGAAAATGGACCCGAAATGGACCCAAAAATGACAAAAAATGGACCCAAAATGGAGCAAAATGGAGAAAAATTGACCCAAAATGACCCAAAATTGACCCAAAATGGAGAGAAACCGACCCGAAATGGGCCCAAAATGACCCAAAATGGAGCAAAATGGAGCAAAATGGAGCAAAATGGGCCTGAAATGACCCAAAATCACCCAAAATGACCCGAAATCGGCAAAAAAAGACCCAAAATGGACCCGAAATGACCCAAAATCGGCAAAAAATGACCCAAAATGGAGCAATATGGACCCAAAATGGAGCAAAAGGGAGCCAAATTCACCCAAAATCGGCACAAAATGACCCAAAATGACCCAAAATTGACAAAAAATGACCCAAAATGGACCCAAAATGACCCAAAATCGACAAAAAATGACCCAAAATGGGCACGAAATGACCCAAAATGGAACAAAATGGAACAAAATGGACCCAAAATGGAGCAAAAGGGAGCCAAATTCACCCAAAATGACCCAAAATGGATCCAAAATGGAGCAAAATGGGCACGAAATGACCCAAAATCACCCAAAATGACCCAAAATCGGCAAAAAATGACCCAAAATGGGCCCAAAATGACCCAAAATGGACCCAAAATGACCCAAAATCGACAAAAAATGACCCAAAATGGAGCAATATGGACCCAAAATGGAGGAAAAGGGAGCCAAATTCACCCAAAATCGGCACAAAATGACCCAAAATGACCCAAAATTGACAAAAAATGACCCAAAATGGGCCCAAAATGACCCAAAATTGACAAAAAATGACCCAAAATGGGCCCAAAATGACCCAAAATTGACAAAAAATGAGCCAAAATGGGCACGAAATGACCCAAAAGGGAGGAAAATGGACCCGAAATGGACCCAAAAATGACAAAAAATGGACCCAAAATGGAGCAAAATGGAGAAAAATTGACCCAAAATGACCCAAAATTGACCCAAAATGGAGAGAAACCGACCCGAAATGGGCCCAAAATGACCCAAAATGGAGCAAAATAGACCCAAAATGGAGCAAAAGGGAGCCAAATTCACCCAAAATGACCCAAAATGGACCCAAAATGGAGCAAAATGGGCCCGAAATGACCCAAAATCACCCAAAATGACCCGAAATCGGCAAAAAATGACCCAAAATGGACCCGAAATGACCCAAAATCGACAAAAAATGACCCAAAATGGAGCAATATGGACCCAAAATGGAGCAAAAGGGAGCCAAATTCACCTAAAATCGACAAAAAATGACCCAAAATGACCCAAAATTGACAAAAAATGACCCAAAATGGGCACGAAATGACCCAAAATCGACAAAAAATGAACCAAAATGGACCCAAAATGACCCAAAATTGACAAAAAATGACCCAAAATGGGCATGAAATGACCCAAAATGGACCCAAAATGGAGCAAAAAGGAGCCAAATTCACCCAAAATGACCCAAAATGGACCCAAAATGGGCACGAAATGACCCAAAATTGACGAAAAATGAACCAAAATAGACCCAAAATGACCCAAAATGGACCCAAAATGACCCAAAATGGAGCGAAATGGGCCCGAAACGACACCAAATTGACAAAAAATGACCCAAAATGGACCCAAAATGACCCAAAATGGAGCGAAATGGACCCGAAATCACCCATTTTTCCTCCCCTTTTTTTCTGTTTCCCCCCAATTTTTCCCATTTCCGCCCATTTTCCCCCATTTTTCCCATTTTCCCCCTATTTTCCCCCATTTTCCCCCATTTTTTCCCAATTTCCTCCCCTTTATTTCCCAATTTCCCCCCTTTTTTCCCAATTTCCCCCCATTTACCCCCATTTCCCCTCATTTTCCCCCCCTTTTTTCCCGATTTTCCCCCTTTTCCCCCATTTCTCCCCTTTTTTCCCCATTTCCCCCCCATTTTTCCCCTTTATTTCCCAATTCCCCCCCATTTCCCCCCCCTTTCCCCCCCCGTTTTTCCCAATTCCCCCCTTTTTTCCCCATTTCCCCCCCCATTTCCCCCCTTTTTTCCCAATTTCCCCCATTTTCCCCCCATTTTCCTCCCCCTCCCCCCCATTTTTCCCATTTTCCCCCATTTTCCCCCATTTTTCCCCATTTTTCCCCATTTCCCCCCATTTCCCCCCTTTATTTCCCAATTTCCCCCCCCTTTTCCCCCTTTTCCCCCATTTCCCCTCCCTTCCCCCCCCATTTTTCCCGATTTCCCCCCATTTTCCCCCTTTCCCCCCCCTTTATTTCCCAATTTCCCCCCATTTCCCCCATTTCCCCCCATTTTTTCCCCATTTCCCCCCTTCCCCCCCTTTTTTCCCCATTTCCCCCCCTTTTTTCCCAATTTCCCCCCTTTTCCCCCCATTTTCCCCCCCCTTTTCCCCCCATTTTTCCTGATTTCCCCAATTTCCCCCATTTTCCCCCCATTTTCCTCCCCCTTCCCCCCCATTTTTCCCATTTTCCCCAATTTTCCCCCATTTTTTCCCGATTCCCCCCCTTTATTTCCCAATTTCCCCCCATTTTTTCCAATTTCCCCCCATTTCCGCCCTTTATTTCCCAATTTCCCCCCTTTATTTCCCAATTTCCCCCCGTTTTTCCCCCCTTTATTTCCCCATTTCCCCCCTTTATTTCCCCCTTTCCCCCCCTTTTTACCCGATTTCCCCCATTTTTTCCCCATTTCCCCCCCATTTTCCCCCCTTTATTTCCCCATTCCCCCCCTTTATTTCCCAATTTCCCCCCATTTCCCCCCATTCCCCCCCATTTTTCCCAATTCCCCCCTTTTTTCCCCATTTTTCCCCATTTTCCCCATTTCCCCCCATTTCCCCCCATTTTTTCCCAACTTCCCCCCAATTTCCCCCCTTTATTTCCCAATTTCCCCCCATTTTTCCCCTTTTTTCCTGATTTCCCCCCATTTTTCCCTGTTTTCCCCCCGTTTTTCCCATTTCCCTCCCTTTTTTTCCCAATTTCCCCCCCATTTTCCCCTTTTTTCCTGATTTCCCCCCATTTCCCCTCATTTTCCCCCCATTTTTCCCATTTCCCCCCCATTTTTCCCCCATTTTTTCCCAATTTCCCCCCCTTCCCCCCCTTTATTTCCCAATTTCCCCCCGTTTTTCCCCCTTTTTTCCCCCATTTCCCCCCCCTTCCCCCCCATTTTTCCCATTTCCCCCCCATTTCCCCCCGTTTTTCCCCATTTTCCCCCAATTCCCCCCATTTCCCCTCACTTTCCCCCCCATTTTTCCCAATTTCCTCCCTTTTTTCCCCATTTCCCCCCTTTTCCCCCCTTTCCCCCATTTCTCCCCGTTTTTCCCATTTCCCCCCCATTCCCCCCCCATTTCCCCCCTTTTTTCCCAATTTCCCCCATTTTCCCCCCATTTTCCTCCCCCTTCCCCCCCATTTTTCCCGATTTCCCCCCTTTTCCCCCCTTTTTCCCCCATTTTTTCCCATTTTCCCCCATTTCCCCCATTTTTTCCCAATTTCCCCCCTTTATTTCCCAATTTCCCCCCGTTTTTCCCCCTTTTCCCCCCATTTTCCCCCCATTTCCCCCCCTTCCCCCCGTTTTTCCCGATTTCCCCCCTTTTTTCCCCATTTCCCCCCCATTTTCTCCCCATTATTCCCCCCATTTTTCCCCCATTCTTTCCCCCATTTTTGCCCCATTTTTTCCCCATTATTTCCCCCATTTTCTCCCCATTTCCCCCCCTTTTCCCCCCATTCCCCCCCATTTCCCCCCTTTTTTCCCAATTTCCCCCATTTTCCCCCCATTTTCCTCCCCCTTCCCCCCCATTTTTCCCGATTTCCCCCCTTTTCCCCCATTTTCCCCCATTTTTTCCCGATTTCCTCCCCTTTATTTCCCAATTTTCCCCCGTTTTTCCCAATTTCCCCCCATTTCCCCCCCTTCCCCCCCATTTTTCCCAATTTCCCCCCATTTTCCCCCCTTTATTTCCCAATTTCCCCCCTTTATTTCCCAATTTCCCCCCATTTTCCCCCCTTTATTTCCCCATTTCCCCCCTTTATTTCCCCCTTTCCCCCCCTTTTTACCCGATTTCCCCCATTTTTTCCCCATTTCCCCCCCATTTTTCCCCTTTATTTCCCCATTCCCCCCATTTTCCCCATTTTTCCCCCCTTTTTTCCCAATTTCCCCCCAATTTCCCCCCTTTATTTTCCAATTCCCCCCCATTTCCCCTCCCTTCCCCCCCTTTATTTCCCAATTTCCCCCCATTTCCCCCCATTTTTCCCCTTTATTTCCCCATTCCCCCCCATTTTTCCCAATTTCCCCCCTTTTCCCCCCATTTCCCCCCATTTCCCCCCCATTTCCTCCCCCTTCCCCCCCATTTTCCCCCCTTTTTTCCCAATTTCCCCCCATTTTTCCCCTTTATTTCCCCTTTCCCCCCCTTTTTTCCCGATTCCCCCCCTTTTTTCCCAATTTCCCCCCATTTCCCCCCCTTCCCCCCCTTTTTCCCCAATTTCCCCCCTTTTTTCCCCATTTCCCCCCCATTTTTCCCCTTTATTTCCCCATTTCCCCCCTTTATTTCCCCCTTCCCCCCCTTTTTTCCCAATTTCCCCCCATTTTTCCCCTTTATTTCCCCATTTCCCCCCTTTATTTCCCCATTTCCCCCCCATTTTCCCCCCATTTTCCCCATTTCCCCCCCATTTTTCCCCTTTATTTCCCCCTTTCCCCCCCTTTTTTCCCGATTTCCCCCCTTTTTCCCCCGTTTTCCGCCCTCACCGATGCCGAGCTCTCCCAGGAAGGCTCCGAGCCCCGGGGGGGGTCCCGGGGGGTCCCTGGAGCCGATCCAGGCCCCGAACTCCGCGCACGACAGCGCCGCGTGCCGGGGGTCCCACTGCGGGGGGACGGGGGGCACTGAGGGGCCCAAAACCGCCCCGATTCACCCCAAAATGGAGCCAGAAACGGCCCCAAATACAGACCCAAAACTGCCCCAATTCACCCCAAAATAGCCCCAAATACAGACCCAAAACTGCCCCGAAACGGCCCCGATTCACCCCAAAATGGAGCCAGAAACAGACCCAAATACAGCCCCAAATACAGACCCAAAATGGCCCCAAAATAGCCCCAAATACAGACCCAAAACGGCCCAAATTCACCCCAAAATGGAACCAGAAACTGCCCCAAATACAGACCCAAAATGGCCCCGATTCACCCCAAAATGGAGCCCGAAACGGCCCCAAAATAGCCCCAAACACAGACCCAAAACGGCCCCGATTCACCCCAAAATGGAGCCAGAAACGGGCCAGAAACAGCCCCAAATACAGACCCAAAACTGCCCCGAAACAGCCCCAATTCACCCCAAAATGGAGCCAGAAACGGCCCCAAAATAGCCCCAAATACAGACCCAAAATGGCCCCAATTCACCCCAAAATGGAGCCAGAAATGGGCCAGAAACAGCCCCAAATACAGCCCCAAAACTGCCCCAAAACGGCCCCGATTCACCCCAAAATGGAGCCAAAACTGCCCCGATTCACCCCAAAACGGAGCCAGAAACGGGCCAGAAACAGCCCCAAATACAGACCCAAAACGGCCTCAATTCACCCCAAAATGGAGCCAGAAACGGCCCCAAATACAGACCCAAAATGGCCCCGATTCACCCCAAATACAGACCCAAAATAGCCCCAAATTCACCCCAAATACAGACCCAAAATAGCCCCAAAATAGCCCCAAATACAGACCCAAAATAGCCCCAAAATAGCCCCAAATACAGACCCAAAACTGCCCCAAAACGGCCCTGATTCACCCCAAAATGGAGCCAGAAACGGCCCCAAATACAGACCCAAAACGGCCCCGATTCACCCCAAAATGGAGCCAGAAACTGCCCCAAATACAGACCCAAAATAGCCCCAAATACAGACCCAAAACTGCCCCAAAACGGCCCCAATTCATCCCAAAATGGAGCCAGAAACTGCCCCAAATACAGCCCCAAAACGGCCCTGATTCACCCCAAATACAGCCCCAAAACGGCCCTGATTCACCCCAAAATGGAGCCAGAAACAGACCCAAAAACAGCCCCAAATACAGACCCAAAACAGCCCCGATTCACCCCAAAATGGAGCCCGAAACTGCCCCAAATACAGCCCCAAAACGGCCCCGATTCACCCCAAAATGGAGCCAGAAACTGCCCCAAAACAGCCCCAAACACAGACCCAAAACGGCCCCGATTCACCCCAAAATGGAGCCCGAAACGGCCCCAAAATAGCCCCAAATACAGACCCAAAACGGCCCTGATTCACCCCAAAATGGAGCCAGAAACAGACCCAAAAACAGCCCCAAATACAGACCCAAAACAGCCCCGATTCACCCCAAAATGGAGCCCGAAACTGCCCCAAATACAGCCCCAAAACGGCCCCGATTCACCCCAAAATGGAGCCAGAAACTGCCCCAAAACAGCCCCAAACACAGACCCAAAACGGCCCCGATTCACCCCAAAATGGAGCCCGAAACGGCCCCAAAATAGCCCCAAATACAGACCCAAAACGGCCCTGATTCACCCCAAAATGGAGCCAGAAATGGGCCAGAAACAGCCCCAAATACAGACCCAAAACTGCCCCGAAACAGCCCCAATTCACCCCAAAATGGAGCCAGAAACAGACCCAAAACCAGCCCCAAATACAGACCCAAAACGGCCCCGATTCACCCCAAAATGGAGCCAGAAATGGGCCAGAAACAGCCCCAAATACAGACCCAAAACTGCCCCGAAACAGCCCCAATTCACCCCAAAATGGAGCCAGAAACAGCCCCAAATACAGACCCAAATACAGACCCAAAACTGCCCCAAATACAGACCCAAAACTGCCCCAAATACAGACCCAAAATGGCCCCGATTCACCCCAAAATGGAGCCCGAAACGGCCCCAAAACAGCCCCAAATACAGACCCAAAACGGCCCCAAAACTGCCCCAATTCACCCCAAAATGGAGCCAAAACAGACCCAGAAACAGCCCCAAATACAGCCCCAAAATAGCCCCAAATTCACCCCAAATACAGACCCAAAATAGCCCCAAAATAGCCCCAAATACAGACCCAAAACGGCCCAAATTCACCCCAAAATGGAGCCAGAAACTGCCCCAAATACAGACCCAAAACGGCCCCGATTCACCCCAAAATGGAGCCCGAAACAGCCCCAAATACAGACCCAAATACAGACCCAAAATAGCCCAAATTCACCCCAAAATGGAGCCCAAAACTGCCCCAAAACTGCCCCAATTCAACCCAAAACGGAGCCAGAACAGACCCAGAAACAGCCCCAAATACAGACCCAAAACGGCCCCAAAACGGCCCAGATTCACCCCAAAATGGAGCCAAAACTGCCCCGATTCACCCCAAAATGGAGCCAGAAACGGGCCAGAAACAGCCTCAAATACAGACCCAAAATGGCCCCAATTCACCCCAAAATAGCCCCAAATTCACCCCAAATACAGACCCAAAACTGCCCCGAAACGGCCCCGATTCACCCCAAAATGGAGCCAGAAACGGGCCAGAAACAGCCCCAAATACAGACCCAAAATAGCCCCAAAATAGCCCCAAATACAGCCCCAAAACGGCCCCGATTCACCCCAAAATAGAGCCCAAAACGGCCCCAAAACAGCCCAAATTCACCCCAAAATGGAGCCCAAAACAGCCCCAAATACAGCCCCAAAACGGCCCCGATTCACCCCAAAATGGAGCCCAAAACGGCCCCAAAACGGCCCCAAAAATTCCCCCCAAAAATTCCACAAAATCTCCCCAAAAATCCCCAGTTCCCTCCCAGTCCCTCCCAGTCCCTCCCAGTCCCCTCCCAGTAACCCCAGACCCCACCCCAGTACAAACCAGTACAAACCAGTATAAACCAGTACAAACCAGTAACCCCAAACCCCCCTTTTCACCCCTCCCAGTCCCTCCCAGTCCCCTCCCAGTCCCCTCCCAGTACCCCCAAACCCCAAACCAGTACAAAACCAGTACAAACCAGTACAAAACCAGTACAAACCAGTATAAACCAGTACAAACCAGTAACCCCAAACCCCCCTTTTCACCCCTCCCAATTCCCTCCCAGTCCCTCCCAATCCCCTCCCAGTGCCCTCCCAATCCCCTCCCAGTCCCTCCCAGTCCCCTCCCAGTACCCCCAAACCCCAAGCCAGTACAAAACCAGTACAAACCAGTACAAACCAGTACAAACCAGTAACCCCAAACCCCCCTTTTCACCCCTCCCAGTCCCTCCCAATCCCCTCCCAGTGCCCTCCCAGTATAAACCAGTAACCCCAAATCCCCTCCCAGTCCCTCCCAGTCCCTCCCAGTCCCCTCCCAGTACCCCCAAACCCCAAACCAGTACAAACCAGTACAAACCAGTATAAACCAGTACAAACCAGTAACCCCAAACCCCCCTTTTCACCCCTCCCAGTCCCTCCCAATCCCCTCCCAGTGCCCTCCCAGTATTAACCAGTAACCCCAAATCCCCTCCCAGTCCCTCCCAGTCCCCTCCCAGTACCCCCAAACCCCAAACCAGTACAAACCAGTACAAACCAGTACAAACCAGTAACCCCAAACCCCCCTTTTCACCCCTCCCAGTCCCTCCCAATCCCCTCCCAGTCCCTCCCAGCTCCCCCCCGAGCCCAAACCAGTAACCCCAGACCCCAACCCAGTCCAACCCAGTCCAAACCAGTATAAACCAGTATAAACCAGTACCGGCAGCTGGCAGCGGGGGCAGCAGCACTGGTGGCACTGGGGGCACTGGGCCGGGCCCCGCTCGCCCTCGAAGATGAAGCCGAAGGAGCACTGGGAGAGGGGGGGAGGGGTCGGGGGGGGGTACTGGGAGCCTCCCAGTATGAACCAGTAAGTCCCAGTTCAAACCAGTAACTCCCAGTATGGAACCAGTAAGAAACCAGTAAGGAAAAAGGGCAAACCAGTATAAACCAGTAAGACATAAACAGCCTCCCAGTTCATCCCAGTGCCCTCCCAGGGCCTCCCAGTCCCTCCCAATTCATCCCAGTATGAACCAGTAAGTCCCAGTTCAAACCAGTAACTCCCAGTATGGAACCAGTAAGAAACCAGTAAGGAAAAAGGGCAAACCAGTATAAACCAGTAAAACATAAACAGCCTCCCAGTTCATCCCAGTGCCCTCCCAGTTGCTCCCAGTGCCCTCCCAGTCCCTCCCAGTGCCCTCCCAGTATGAACCAGTAAGTCCCAGTTCAAACCAGTACCTCCCAGTATGGAACCAGTAAAAAACCAGTAAAGAAAAAGGGCAAACCAGTATAAACCAGTAAGCCCCAAATGCCATCCCACTTCATCCCAGTGCCCTCCTAGTAGCTCCCAGTCCCTCCCAGTGCCTCCCAGTTCATCCCAGTTCAAACCAGTAAGTCCCAGTATGGAACCAGTAAAAAAGCAGTAAAAAAAAAGGGCAAACCAGTATAAACCAGTAAGCCCCAAACGCCCTCCCAGTTCATCCCAGTGCCCTCCCAGTTGCTCCCAGTGCCCTCCCAGTCCCTCCCAGTGCCCTCCCAGTATGAACCAGTAAGTCCCAGTTCAAACCAGTACCTCCCAGTATGGAACCAGTAAAAAACCAGTAAAGAAAAAGGGCAAACCAGTATAAACCAGTAAGCCCCAAATGCCATCCCACTTCATCCCAGTGCCCTCCTAGTAGCTCCCAGTCCCTCCCAGTGCCTCCCAGTTCATCCCAGTTCAAACCAGTAAGTCCCAGTATGGAACCAGTAAAAAAGCAGTAAAAAAAAAGGGCAAACCAGTATAAACCAGTAAGCCCCAAACGCCCTCCCAGTTCATCCCAGTGCCCTCCCAGTTGCTCCCAGTGCCCTCCCAGTCCCTCCCAGCGCCTCCCAGTATAAACCAGTAACCCCAAATCCCCTTCCAGTCCCTCCCAGTGCCCTCCTGGCCTCCTCCCAATATAAACCAGTACAAACCAGTACAAACCAGTAACCCCAAATCCCCTCCCAGTCCCTCCCAGTCCCTCCCAGTCCCTCCCAGTTCCCTCCCAGTTCCCTCCCAGTCCCTTCCAGTCCCTCCCAGTCCCTCCCAGTGCCCTCCCGACCCCCTCCCAGTATAAACCAGTATAAACCAGTACGTGAGGGCACCACAGGAACTGGGGGTCCCTGAGCAGCTCCAGCTCCGTCAACTTCCGGGTCACGAGGCCGAAGGTGTCGGGGTCCAGGCAGTGCCGCAGCTGCTCCCAGTACAAACCAGTATGAACCAGTATAAACCAGTATGGACCAGTATAAACCAGTATAAACCAGTATGAACCGGTATAAACCCAGAAATCCCTCCCAGTATCAACCAGTAAAGAAAAAACCACCAAACCAGTATAAACCAGTAAGGGCAAAGGGCAAACTGGGAGTTCCCAGTGGCTCCCAGTCGCCCTCCCAGTATAAACCAGTACAAACCAGTATAAACCAGTATAAACCAGTACAAACCAGTATAAACCAGTAACCCCAAATCCCCTTTTTCCCCCCTTTAATCCCCTCCCAGTCCCTCCCAGTTCATCCCAGTCCCCGTCCCAGTTGCTCCCAGTAGCCCCAAACCCCCTCCCAGTCCCCTCCCAGTACAAACCAGTATAAACCAGTACAAACCAGTAACCCCCAAACCCCATTTTCCCTCCGTTTTTAACCCTTTAACTCCCTCCCAGTCCCTTCCAGTTGCTCCCAGTCCGCTCCCAGTTCATCCCAGTACAAACCAGTCCCCTCCCAGTCACTTCCCAGTCCCCTCCCAGTATAAACCAGTATAAACCGGTAACCCCCAAACTCCCTCCCAGCCCCTCCCAGTTGCTCCCAGTCCCCTCCCAGTTCATCCCAGTACAAACCAGTCACTCCCAGTCCCCTCCCAGTTCCCTCCCAGTTGCCTCCCAGTCTCTCCCAGTTCCCTCCCAGTTCATCCCAGTCCCTCCCAGTCCCCTCCCAGTACAAACCAGTACAAACCAGTAACCCGAAATCCCCATTTTTCTCCATTTCCCCCATTTTTAACCCTTTAATCCCTTCCCAGTCCCTCCCAGTTCATCCCAGTTGCTCCCAGTAACCTCCCAGTCCTCTCCCAGTCCCCTCCCAGTACAAACCAGTCCAAACCAGTAACCCCAAACCCCAATTTAACCCTTTCTTAACCATTTTCCCTCCATTTTTAACCCTTTAACCCCCTCCCAGTCCCTCCCAGTTCCCTCCCAGTTGCTCCCAGTCCCTCCCAGTTCATCCCAGTTGCTCCCAGTGACCCCCCAGTCCCCTCCCAGTTCCCTCCCAGTGCAAACCAGTAACCCCAAACCCCAATTTAACCCTTTTTTAACCATTTTCCCTCCATTTTTAACCCTTTAACTCCCTCCCAGTCCCTCCCAGTTCATCCCAGTTGCTCCCAGTCCCTCCCAGTTGCTCCCAGTGACCCCCCAGTCCGAACCAGTCCAAACCAGTAACCCCAAACCCCAATTTAACCCTTTTTTAACCCTTTTCCCTCCATTTTCCCTCCGTTTTTAACCCTTTAACTCCCTCCCAGTCCCCTCCCAGTCCCTCCCAGTCCCCTCCCAGTACAAACCAGTACAAACCAGTAACCCCAAACCCCCATTTCCCCCCATTTTTAACCCTTTCTCCCCCAATTTTAACCCTTTTTTCCCCGTTTTTTCCCCCTTTAACCCCTCCCAGTCCCCTCCCAGTTCCCTCCCAGTACAAACCAGTACAAACCAGTAACCCCAAATCCCCATTTTCCCCCATTTCCCCCCATTTTTAACCCTTTCTCCTCCATTTTTAACCCTTTTTCAACCCTTTAACCCCTCCCAGTTCCTCCCAGTGCCCTCCCAGTCCCTTCCCAGTCCCTCCCAGTCCCCTCCCAGTACAAACCAGTACAAACCAGTAACCCCAAACCCCCATTTCCCCCCATTTTTAACCCTTTCTCCCCCATTTTTCCCCCGTTTTTCCCCATTTTTCCGCCCTTTAACCCCTCCCAGTCCCCTCCCAGTGCCCTCCCAGTACAAACCAGTACAAACCAGTAACCCCAAACCCCCATTTCCACCCATTTCCCCCCATTTTTAACCCTTTCTCCCCCATTTTTAACCGTTTCTTCCCTGTTTTTCCCCGTTTTTTAACCCTTTAACCCCTCCCAGTCCCTTCCCAGTCCCTCCCAGTCCCCTCCCAGTACAAACCAGTACAAACCAGTAACCCCAAATCCCCCCATTTCCCCCCATTTTTAACCCTTTCTCCCCCATTTTTAACCCTTTTTTCCCCGTTTTTCCCCGTTTTTTCCCCCTTTAACCCCTCCCAGTCCCCTCCCAGTCCCCTCCCAGTACAAACCAGTACAAACCAGTAACCCCAAACCCCCATTTCCCCCCACTTTTAACCCTTTCTCCCCCATTTCTCCCCCGTTTTTCCCCGTTTTTTCGCCCTTTCACCCCTCCCAGCCCCCTCCCAGTACAACCCAGTGCTCCCAGTTACCCGGGGCTCCAGCGTGGACCAGTAGCAGAGGCGCCACCAGTCCGAACCAGTCCGAACCGGTCCAAACCAGTCACCCCAAACCCCAATTTAACCCTTTCTTAACCCATTTCCCTCCATTTTTAACCCTTTAACCCCCTCCCACTCCCTCCCAGTTCATCCCAGTTGCCCCCAGTCCCTCCCAGTTGCTCCCAGTGACCCCCCAGTCCCCTCCCAGTCCCCTCCCAGTCCAAACCAGTAACCCCAAACCCCAATTTAACCCTTTTTTAACCCTTTTCCCTCCATTTTCCCTCCGTTTTTAACCCTTTAACTCCCTCCCAGTCCCTCCCAGTTCCCTCCCAGTCCCCTCCCAGTACAAACCAGTACAAACCAGTAACCCCAAACCCCCATTTCCCCCCATTTTTAACCCTTTCTCCCCCACTTTTAACCCTTTTTCCCCCGTTTTTCCGCCCTTTAACCCCTCCCAGTCCCTCCCAGTGCCCTCCCAGTACAAACCAGTACAAACCAGTAACCCCAAATTCCCCCATTTCCCCCCATTTCCCCCCACTTTTAACCCTTTCTCCCCCACTTTTAACCCTTTCTCCCCCATTTTAACCCTTTTTTAACCCTTTAAGCCCTCCCAGTCCCTCCCAGTCCCCTCCCAGTACAAACCAGTACAAACCAGTACAAACCAGTAACCCCAAACCCCCATTTCCCCCCATTTCCCCCCATTTTTAACCCTTTCTCCCCCATTTTTAACCCTTTTTCAACCCTTTAACCCCTCCCAGTCCCTCCCAGTCCCCTCCCAGTCCCTCCCAGTACAAACCAGTACAAACCAGTACAAACCAGTAACCCCAAACCCCCATTTCCCCCCATTTTTAACCCTTTCTCCCCCAATTTTAACCCTTTTCCCCCGTTTTTCTGCTCTTTAACCCCTCCCAGTCCCTCCCAGTGCCCTCCCAGTACAAACCAGTACAAACCAGTAACCCCAAATCCCCCCATTTCCCCCCATTCTCCCCATTTTTAACCCTTTCTCCCCCATTTTTCCCCGTTTTCCCCCGTTTTTCCGCCCTTCAACCCCTCCCAGTCCCTCCCAGTTCCCTCCCAGTACAAACCAGTACAAACCAGTAACCCCAAATCCCCATTTTCCCCCATTTCCCCCCATTTTTAACCCTTTCTCCTCCATTTTTAACCCTTTTTCAACCCTTTAACCCCTCCCAGTCCCTCCCAGTCCCCTCCCAGTCCCTCCCAGTCCCCTCCCAGTCCCCTCCCAGTACAAACCAGTACAAACCAGTAACCCCAAACCCCCATTTCCCCCCATTTTTAACCCTTTCTCCCCCATTTCTCCCCCGTTTTTCCCCGTTTTTTCGCCCTTTCACCCCTCCCAGCCCCCTCCCAGTACAACCCAGTGCTCCCAGTTACCCGGGGCTCCAGCGTGGACCAGTAGCAGAGGCGCTGGGCCTCGTCTCGCAGGTCGGGCCGGCCGCAGCTGGGGCAGCCCAGGGCGGCCACGCCGCGCTCGCGGACGCCCACGGTGAAGTGCAGCCGGAAGCACTCGGGGCACAGCGGGCACGAGCAGCCCGGCAGCCACTGCATCTGCACCAGTATAACCAGTATAAACCAGTACGGACCAGTACGGAGCGGTAGAAAGCGGTATAAACCAGTAGGAACCAGTAGGAACCAGTATGAATCACTATGAGCCACTATGAACCAGTAGGAGCCACTATGAACCGCTACGGACCAGTATGAACTAGTATGGACCAGTATAACCAGTATAAACCAGTATGAACCAGTATGGACCGGTATGGATCGCTATAAACCAGTATAAACCAGTAGGACCCAGTATGGACCACTACGAACCACTATGAACCAGTAGGAACCACTATGAACTACTACAGACCAGTACAAACTAGTATGGACCAGTATGGACCAGTATGGACCAGTATGGACCAGTATAACCAGTATAGACGAGTATGGACCAGTATAAACCAGTACGGACCACTATGAACCAGATGGAACCACCATGAACTTCTACGAACCAGTACAAACTAGTATGGACCAGTATAACCAGTACGGACCAGTATGGACCAGTATGGACCAGTACAAACCAGTATAAACCAGTATAAGCCAATACAAACCGGTATAAACCAGTATAAACCAGTGAGGTGTAAAACCCATTGGAGCTGCTGCCCCCAGGTGGCCGCGGAGGGAATTGCAGCCATTAAAACACCAAACCAGTACAGACCAGTTCATCCCAGTTCATCCCAGTTCATCCCAGTAACCCCGAGCCCCAAACCAGTCCATCCCAGTCCATCCCAGTTCATCCCAGTCCATCCCAGTAAGCGGCTCCCGGCCCCCCAGTGCAGCCGGAAGCACTCGGGGCACAGCGGGCACGAGCAGCCCGGCAGCCACTGCATCTGCACCAGTATAACCAGTATAAACCAGTACGGACCAGTACGGAGCGGTAGAAATCGGTATAAACCAGTAGGAACCAGTAGGAACCACTATGAGCCATTATAAACCAGTAGGAGCCACTATGAACCGCTACGGACCAGTATGAACTAATATGGACCAGTATAACCAGTATAAACCAGTATGGACCAGTACGGAGCGGTAAAAATTGCTATAAACCAGTAGGAACCAGTATGAACCAGTAGGAACCACTATGAACCAGTACAAACCACTATGAACTACTACAGACCAGTATGAACTAGTATGGACCAGTATAACCAGTATAAACCAGTATGGACCAGTATGGACCAGTATGGATCGCTATAAACCAGTATAAACCAGTACGAACCAGTATGGATCACTATGAGCCATTATGAACCAGTAGGAGCCACTATGAACCGCTACGGACCAGTATGAACTAGTATGGACCAGTATAACCAGTATAAACCAGTATGGACCAGTATGGACTGGTAGAAATCGGTATAAACCAGTAGGAACCAGTAGGAACCAGTAGGAACCAGTAGGAACCAGTAGGAACCACTATGAACTACTACAGACCAGTACAAACTAATACGGACCACTATAACCAGTATGGACCAGTATGGACCAGTATGGACCAGTATAACCAGTATAAACCAGTATGGACCAGTATAAACCAGTATGGACCACAATGAACCAGATGGAACCACCATGAACTTCTACAAACCAGTACGAACTAATATGGACCAGTATGGACCAGTACGGACCAGTACGGACCAGTACGAACCAGTACAAACCAATAGAAACCAGTATAAGCCAATACAAACCGGTATAAACCAGTACAAACCAGTAGAAACCAGTATAAACCAGTACAAACCAGTAGAAACCAGTGAGGTGTAAAACCCATTGGAGCTGCTGCCCCCAGGTGGCCGCGGAGGGAATTGCAGCCATTAAAACACCAAACCAGTACAGACCAGTTCATCCCAGTTCGTCCCAGTTCATCCCAGTCGCTCCCAGTCCCTCCCAGTCCCCTCCCAGTCCCTCCCAGTCGCTCCCAGTTCCCTCCCAGTCCCTCCCAGTATAAACCAGTAACCCTAAATCCCCTCCCAGTCCCTCCCAGTCGCTCCCAGTTCCCTCCCAGTCGCTCCCAGTCGCTCCCAGTTCCCTCCCAATCCCCTCCCAGTCCCTCCCAGTCCCTCCCAATCCCCTCCCAGTTCCCTCCAATTCCCCCCCCAACCCCCCCCCAGTCCCTCCCAGTCCATCCCAGTCGCTCCCAGTCCCCTCCCAGTCCCCCCCAGTCCAAACCGGTCCAAACCAGTCCCTCCCAGTCCCTCCCAATCCCCTCCCAATCCCTCCCAGTCCCTCCCAGTCCCTCCCAGTCCCTCCCAGTCCCCTCCCAGTCCCTCCCAATCCCTCCCAGTCCCTCCCAGTCCCTCCCAATCCCCTCCCAGTCCCTCCCAGTCCCTCCCAGTCCCTCCCAATCCCCTCCCAGTCCCTCCCAGTCCCTCCCAGTTCCCTCCCAATCCCTCCCAGTCCCTCCCAATCCCTCCCAGTCCCCCCCAATCCCATCCCAGTCCCTCCCAATCCCCTCCCAGTCCCTCCCAGTCCCTCCCAGTCCCCCCCATTCCCCTCCCAGTCCCTCCCAGTTCCCTCCCAGTCCCTCCCAGTCCCTCCCAGTCCCTCCCAGTCCCCCCCAATCCCCTCCCAGTCCCTCCCAGTCCCCTCCCAGTCCCTCCCAGTCCCTCCCAGTCCCTCCCAGTACGCACCAGTTGCCGGGGCAGCCCCCAGCCGCACACGGCGCACTCGCAGCGCAGGCGTCTGCGCAGGGCAGCCCGGTCCGGGCAGGACCCCACGGCCTCCACCAGTTCTCCCAGTAAAGGTTCCTTACTGGGATCGCCCACCAGCCCCAGGCCCAGCTCGCGGCCCAGCCCGGCCACCAGCGAGGCCCGGCCCCAGCTGGCCACGGGCAACGTGGCCAGGATCTGCCGCACCAGGGCCTGCGGGGGGCCAGGGGCACCAGTAAGAACCAGTAAGAACCAGTAACAAAAAACCCCAAACCAGTATGAACCAGTAAGGGAAAAATGCCAAACCAGTGGCTCCCAGTAGGCCCAAATGCACTCCCAGTGACCCCAAATCCACTCCCAGTTCATCCCAGTTCATCCCAGTAACCCCAGGCCCCAAACCAGTACAAACCAGTATGAACCAGTAAGGAAAACACCCCAAACCAGTATGAACCAGTAAGGGAAAAATGCCAAACCAGTGACTCCCAGTAGGCCCAAATGCACTCCCAGTGACCCCAAACCCTCTCCCAGTTCATCCCAGTTCATCCCAGTTCGTCCCAGTTCATCCCAGTAACCCCAGACCCCAAACCAGTACAAACCAGTAGAAACCAACAAAAACCAGTAAGGGAAAAAACACCAAACCACTGACTCCCAGTAAGCCCAAATCCACTCCCAGTGACCCCAAACCCTCTCCCAGTTCATCCCAGTTCGTCCCAGTTCATCCCAGTAACCCCAGGCCCCAGACCAGTACAAACCAGTACAAACCAGTACAAACCAGTAACACCCACCCCCCCCCAGCCCGGCCACCAGCGAGGCCCGGCCCCAGCTGGCCACGGGCAACGTGGCCAGGATCTGCCGCACCAGGGCCTGCGGGGGCCAGGGGCACCAGTAAGAACCAGTACGAACCAGTATAGACCAGTATAAACCAGTAAGGAAAAAACCCCAAACCAGTATGAACCAGTAAGGGAAAAATGCCAAACCAGTGGCTCCCAGTAGGCCCAAATGCACTCCCAGTGACCCCAAATTCACTCCCAGTTCATCCCAGTTCATCCCAGTAACCCCAGGCCCCAAACCAGTACAAACCAGTATGAACCAATTAAGAAAAAACCCCAAACCAGTATGAACCAGTAAGGGAAAAATGCCAAACCAGTGGCTCCCAGTAGGCCCAAATGCACTCCCAGTGACCCCAAATTCACTCCCAGTTCATCCCAGTTCATCCCAGTAACCCCAGGCCCCAAACCAGTACAAACCAGTATGAACCAGTAAGGAAAACACCCCAAACCAGTATGAACCAGTAAGGGAAAAATGCCAAACCAGTGACTCCCAGTAGGCCCAAATGCACTCCCAGTGACCCCAAATTCACTCCCAGTTCATCCCAGTTCATCCCAGTAACCCCAGACCCCAAACCAGTACAAACCAGTATGAACCAATTAAGAAAAAACCCCAAACCAGTATGAACCAGTAAGGGAAAAATGCCAAACCAGTGGCTCCCAGTAGGCCCAAATGCACTCCCAGTGACCTCAAATCCACTCCCAGTTCATCCCAGTTCATCCCAGTTCATCCCAGTTCATCCCAGTAACCCCAGACCCCAAACCAGTACAAACCAGTACAAACCAGTAAGGAAAACACCCCAAACCAGTATGAACCACTAAGGAAAAAACCCCAAACCAGTGACTCCCAGTAGGCCCAAATCCACTCCCAGTGACCCCAAATCCACTCCCAGTTCATCCCAGTTCGTCCCAGTTCATCCCAGTAACCCCAGACCCCAAACCAGTAAGAACCACTATAAACCAGTAGAAACCAGTAAGGAAAAAACCCCAAACCAGTAAGCCTGAAACCCATCCCAGTCCCTCCCCGTGACCCCAAATGCACTCCCAGTTCATCCCAGTTCATCCCAGTTCATCCCAGTTCATCCCAGTAACCCCAGACCCCAAACCAGTAAGAACCAGTATAGACCAGTATAAACTAGTAAGGAAAAAACCCCAAACCAGTAAGCCTGAAACCCATCCCAGTCCCTCCCAGTGACCCCAAATGCACTCCCAGTTCATCCCAGTTCATCCCAGTTCATCCCAGTAACCCCAGACCCCAAACCAGTACAAACCAGTATGAACCAATTAAGAAAAAACCCCAAACCAGTACAAACCAGTAAGGGAAAAACCCCAAACCAGTGACTCCCAGTAGGCCCAAATCCACTCCCAGTGACCCCAAATCCACTCCCAGTTCATCCCAGTTCATCCCAGTTCCTCCCAGTTCATCCCAGTAACCCCAGACCCCAAACCAGTACAAACCAGTAGAAACCAGTAGAAACCAGTAAGGGAAAAACCCCAAACCAGTGACTCCCAGTAAGCCCAAATCCACTCCCAGTGACCCCAAATCCACTCCCAGTTCATCCCAGTTCATCCCAGTTCATCCCAGTTCATCCCAGTAACCCCAGACCCCAAACCAGTAAGAACCAGTATAGACCAGTATAAACTAGTAAGGAAAAAACCCCAAACCAGTAAGCCTGAAACCCATCCCAGTCCCTCCCAGTGACCCCAAATGCACTCCCAGTTCATCCCAGTTCATCCCAGTTCGTCCCAGTTCATCCCAGTAACCCCAGACCCCAAACCAGTACAAACCAGTATGAACCAATTAAGAAAAAACCCCAAACCAATATGAACCAGTAAGGGAAAAATACCAAACCAGTAAGGACCAGAGACCCCAAACCCACTCCCAGTGACAACAAATCCACTCCCAGTTCATCCCAGTTCATCCCAGTTCATCCCAGTTCATCCCAGTAACCCCAGACCCCAAACCAGTAGAAACCAGTAGAAACCAGTAAGGGAAAAACCCCAAATGAGTAAGCCTGAAAACCATCCCAGTCCCTCCCGGTCCCTCCCAGTTCCCTCCCAGTTTGATCCCAGTTCCCTCTCACTCCCGTCCCAGTCCCTCCCAGTCCCTCCCACTATAAACCAGTAACCCCGAATCCCCTCCCAGTCCCTCCCAGTTTGTCCCAGTTCCCTCCCAGTCCCTCCCAGTTCCATCCCAGTATAAACCAGTCCCTCCCAGTCCCTCCCAGTCCCCCCCAATCCCCTCCCAATCCCCTCCCAGTCCCTCCCAGTTTGTCCCAGTCCCTCCCAGTCCCTCCCAATCCCCTCCCAGTCCCTCCCAGTTTGTCCCAGTCCCCTCCCAGTCTCTCCCAGTCCCTCCCAGTTCCCTCCCAGTCCCTCCCAGTCCCTCCCAGTCCCCTCCCAGTCCAAACCAGTCCAAACCAGTCCCTCCCAGTCTCTCCCAATCCCCTCCCAGTCCCCCCCAATCCCCTCCCAGTCTCTCCCAGTCCCCTCCCAGTCCCTCCCAGTCCCTCCCAGTCCCTCCCAGTCCCTCCCAGTCCCCCCCAATCCCCTCCAATCCCCTCCCAGTCCTTCCCAATCCCCTCCCAGTCCCTCCCAGTCCCTCCCAGTCCCTCCCAATCCCCTCCCAGTCCCCCCCAATCCCCTCCAATCCCCTCCCAGTCCTTCCCAATCCCCTCCCAGTCCCTCCCAGTCCCTCCCAGTCCCCCCCAATCCCCTCCCAGTCCCTCCCAGTCTCCTCCCAGTCTCCTCCCAGTCCCCTCCCAGTCCCTCCCAGTCCCTCCCACTCCCCCCCAGTCCCCTCCCACTCCCCCCCAATCCCCTCCCAGTCCCTCCCAGTCCCTCCCAGTCCCTCCCAGTTACCTGCTGGTCGGCCCTGTTGAAGTCCAGCCCTGGCTCCTCCCCCCGGAAGTGACGTAAGCGGAGGGGGCGGAGCCTCCGCCCCTGCAGCTCGCACAGCGCCCCCCAGTGGCCGCCCCCGTGCCGCTGCAGCGCCGCCGCCGCCGCCGCTCGCTCCGGGAAGCCCAGGCCGGACAGCAGCTGCAACTGGGACCAGTATGGACCAGTTCGGACCAGTTCGGACCAGTATGGACCGATATGGACTGGTTCGGACTGGTTTGGAGCGGTCTCGACCGGTTTGGAGCAGGAGAAACCAGTCTAAACCAGTAAAAAATGCCATTTTGGGGTGAAAAATGGCGTAAAACGGACCAGTTTGGACCAGTTTGGACCAGTTTGGACCACTATGGACCAGTACAAACTGGCTTGGACTGGTTTGGACTCACTCAGACTGGTTTGGAGTGGTTTGGACCAGTATAAACCAATATAAACCTGTATAAATCCCCATTTTGGGATAAAAATCGGCCTAAAATGGACCAGTTTGGACCAGTTCGGACCGGTTCGGACCAGTATGGACCAGTTCCGATCGTTTTAGACTGGCTCAGACTGGTTTGGAGTGGTCTCGACTGGTTTGGAGCAGTTTGGAGCAGGAGAAACCAGTATAAACCAGTAAAAAATGCCGTTTTGGGGTGAAAAATGGCCTGAAATGGACCGGTTTGGACCAGTGCGGACCAGTTTGGGCCATTATGGACCAGTCTGGACGAGTATGGACCATTTTAGACTGGTTTGAACTACTTTGGACTGGTTTGGACCAGTATAAACCAGTAAAAAACAGTAAAAACCCCTATTTTGGGCCAAAAAGTGGCCTCAAATGGACCAGTTTGGACCAGTATGGACCAGTATGGACCAGTGCCAATCGTTTTAGACTGGCTCAGACTGGTTTGGACTGGTTTGGAGCAGTTTGGAGCAGTAGAAACCAGTAGAAACCAGTAAAAAATGCTGTTTTGGGGTGAAAAATGGCCTAAAATGGACCGGTTTTGACCAGTGCGGACCAGTTTGGACCAGTACGGACCGGTTCGGACCAGTACGGGCTGGTTCGGACTGGTTCGGAGTGGTTTGGAGTGGTCTCGACCGGTTTGGAGCGGTTTGGAGCAGGAGAAACCAGTAGAAACCAGTAAAAAATGCCGTTTTGGGGTGAAAAATGGCCTGAAATAGACCAGTTCGGACCAGTTCGGACCAGTTTGGACCATTATGGACCAGTTTGGACGAGTATGGACCACTTTAGACTCCTTTGGACTGGTTTGGACTGGTTTGGACCAGTATAAACCAGTACAAACCAGTATAAACCAGTAAAAAACCCCATTTTGGGCCAAAAAGTGGCCTGAAATGGACCAGTTTGGGCCAGTATGGACCAATATGGACCAGTGCCGACCGTTTTAGACTGGCTCAGACTGCTTTAGACCGGTTTGGAGCAGTTTGGACCAGTATAAACCAGTATAAACCAGTATAAGTCCCCATTTTGGGACAAAAATCGGCCTAAAATGGACCAGTTTGGACCAGTTCGGACCGGTTCGG
Organism: Aphelocoma coerulescens; assembly: GCF_041296385.1. Taxonomy (NCBI): domain Eukaryota; kingdom Metazoa; phylum Chordata; class Aves; order Passeriformes; family Corvidae; genus Aphelocoma; species Aphelocoma coerulescens. The sequence goes on from NW_027183474.1 coordinate 805,440, forward strand.
ACCAGTATGGACCAGTGCCAATCGTTTTAGACTGGCTCAGACTGGTTTGGACTGGTTTGGAGCAGTTTGGAGCAGTAGAAACCAGTATAAACCAGTAAAAAATGCTGTTTTGGGGTGAAAAATGGCCTAAAATGGACCGGTTTTGACCAGTGCGGACCAGTTTGGACCGGTTCGGACCAGTACGGACTGGTTCAGACTGGTTCAGACTGGTTTGGAGTGGTCTCGACCGGTTTGGAGCGGTTTGGAGCAGGAGAAACCAGTATAAACCAGTAAAAAAAAACCATTTTGGGGTGAAAAATGGCCTGAAATGGACCGGTTTGGACCAGTATGGACCAGTATGGACCAGTGCCGATCGTTTTAGACTGGCTCAGACTGGTTCGGACTGGTTTGGAGCGGTTTGGACCACTATAAACCAGTAAAAACCAGTATAAGTCCCCATTTTGGGATAAAAATCGGCCTAAAATGGACCAGTTTGGACCAGTTCGGACCAGTTCGGACCGGTTCGGACCAGTACGGACTGGTTCGGACTGGTTCGGACTGGTTCGGAGTGGTCTCGACCGGTTTGGAGCGCTTTGGAGCAGGAGAAACCAGTATAAACCAGTAAAAAATGCCGTTTTGGGGTGAAAAATGGCCTGAAATGGACCAGTTTGGACCAGTATGGACCAGTGCCGATCGTTTTAGACTGGCTCAGACTGGTTCGGACTGGTTTGGAGCGGTTTGGACCACTATAAACCAGTAAAAACCAGTATAAACCAGTATAAGTCCCCATTTTGGGATAAAAATCAGCCTAAAATGGACCAGTTTGGACCAGTTCGGACCAGTTCGGACCAGTATGGACCAGTTCCGATCGTTTTAGACTGGCTCAGACTGGTTTGGAGTGGTCTCGACTGGTTTAGAGTGTTTTGGACCAGTATAAACCAGTACAAACCAGTAAAAATGCCGTTTTGGGGTGAAAAATGGCCTAAAATGGACCGGTTTTGACCAGTGCGGACCAGTTTGGACCAGTTCGGACCAGTACGGACTGGTTCGGACTGGTTCGGAGTGGTTTGGAGTGGTCTCGACCGGTTTGGAGCGGTTTGGAGCAGGAGAAACCAGTAGAAACCAGTAAAAAACCCCATTTTGGGGTGAAAAATGGCCTAAAATGGACCAGTTCGGACCAGTATGGACCAGTATGGACCAGTGCCGATCGTTTTAGACTGGCTCAGACTGGTTCGGACTGGTTTGGAGCGGTTTGGACCACTATAAACCAGTAAAAACCAGTATAAACCAGTAAAAAACCCCATTTTGGGGCCAAAAAGTGGCCTGAAATGGACCAGTTTGGACCAGTTTGGACCAGTACGGACTGGTTCGGACTGGTTTGGACTGGTTCGGACTGGTTTGGAGTGGTCTCGACCGGTTTGGAGCGGTTTGGAGCAGTAGAAACCAGTAGAAACCAGTAAAAAATGCCGTTTTGGGGTGAAAAATGGCCTAAAACAGACCGGTTTGGACCAGTTTGGACCAGTATGGACCAGTGCCGACCGTTTTAGACTGGCTCAGACTGCTTTAGACTGGTTTGGAGCAGTTTGGACCAGTATAAACCAGTATAAACCTGTATAAGTCCCCATTTTGGGATAAAAATCGGCCTAAAATGGACCAGTTTGGACCAGTTCGGACCAGTTCGGACCAGTATGGACCAGTTCCGATCGTTTTAGACTGGCTCAGACTGGTTTGGAGTGGTCTCGACTGGTTTGGAGTGTTTTGGACCAGTACAAACCAGTATAAACCAGTAAAAAACGTCATTTTGGGGTGAAAAACGGCCTAAAGTGGACCAGTTTGGACCAGTTTGGACCAGTACAGACCGGTTCGGACTGGTTCGGACTGGTTCGGAGTGGTTTGGAGTGGTCTCGACCGGTTTGGAGCGGTTTGGAGCAGGAGAAACCAGTAGAAACCAGTAAAAAATGCCGTTTTGGGGTGAAAAATGGCCTAAAACGGACCAGTTTGGACCAGTTTGGACCATTGTGGACCAGTTCAAACCAGTAGCGGCCACTTTAGACTGGCTCAGACTGGTTCGGACTGGTTCAGAGTGGTTTCGACCAGTAGAAACCAATAGAAACCAGTAGAAACCAGTATAAACCAGTCGAAATCCCCATTTTTGGGCAAAAAGCAGCCTGAAATGGACCGGTTTGGACGAGTTTGGACCAGTATGAACCAGTACGGACTGGTTCGGACTGGTTTGGAGCAGTTTGGACCAGTATAAACCACTATAAACCAGTATAGGTCAGTACAAACCAGTACAAACTACTTAAAAACCCCATTTGGGACTAAAAATGGACCGGTTTTGACCAGTGCGGACCAGTTTGGACCAGTACGGACCGGTTCGGACCAGTACGGACTGGTTCGGAGTGGTTTGGAGTGGTCTCGACCGGTTTGGAGCGGTTTGGACCAGTACAAACCAGTATAAACCAGCAAAAAATGCCATTTTGGGGTGAAAAACGGCCTGAAATGGACCAGTTTGGACCAGTTTGGACCAGTATGGACCAGTCTGGACGAGTATGGACCACTTTAGACTGGTTTGAACTACTTTGGACTGGTTTGGACCAGTACAAACCAGTATAAACCAGTACAAACCTCTAAAAATCCCCATTTTCTGAAGCCCCGCCCCCAATTTCCGCCATTTTGAGCCCAAATTTTCAGGCCACGCCCCCAAATTCCGCCATTTTGAATCCAAATTTTTAGGCCACGCCCCCAAAATCCGCCATCTTGAATCCAAATTTTTAGGCCACGCCCCCAAATTCCGCCATTTTGGGCCCAAATTTTTAGGCCCCGCCCCCAATTTCCGCCATTTTCGCCCCAAATTTTTAGGCCACGCCCCCAAATTCCGCCATTTTGAACCCAAATTTTCAGGCCACGCCCCCAAATTCCGCCATTTTGAACCCAAATTTTTAGGCCACGCCTCCAAATTTTGCCATTTGGGGCCCAAATTTTGAAGCCCCGCCCCCAATTTCCGCCATTTTGAATCCAAATTTTTAGGCCATGCCCCCAAATTCCGCCATTTCGAATCACAAATTTTTAGGCCACACCCCCAAATTCTGTCATTTACACCCCAAATTTTTAGGCCACGCCCCCAATTTCCGCCATTTTGAATCCAAATTTTGAAGCCACGCCCCCAATTTCCGCCATTTTGAATCCAAATTTTGAAGCCCCGCCCCAAATTACGCCATTTTTACCCCAAAATTTTAGGCCACACCATCAAATTCCGCCATTTTGACCCCAAATTCTGAAGCCCCGCCCCCAAATTCCGCCATCTTGAATCCAAATTTTCAGGCCACGCCCTCAAATTCCGCCATTTTCACCCCAAAATTTTACACCACGCCCCCAATTTCCGCCATTTTGCCCACAAATTTTCAGGCCACGCCCCCCAAATTCCGCCATTTTGAACCCAAATTTTTAGGCCACGCCCCCAAATTCCGCCATTTTTAATACAGATTTTTAGGCCACGCCCCCAAATTCCGCCATCTTGAATCCAAATTTTGAAGCAACGCCCCCAATTTCCGCCATCTTGAATCCAAATTTTTAGGCCACGCCCCCAAATTCCGCCATTTTGAATCCAAATTTTGAAGCCCCGCCCCCAAATTCCGCCATTTTGAATCCAAATTTTAGGCCACGCCCTCAAATTCCGCCATTTTGAATCCAAATTTTGAAGCCCCGCCCCCAAATTCCGCCATTTTGAATCGACATTTTGAGGCCACGCCCCCAATTTCCGCCATTTTGAACCCAAATTTTGAAGCCCCGCCCCCAATTTCCGCCATTTTGAATCCAAATTTTGAGGCCACGCCCCCAAATTCCGCCATTTTGAATCCAATTTTTAGGCCACGCCCCCAGATTCCGCCATTTTGAATCCAAATTTTGAAGCCCCGCCCCCAATTTCCGCCATTTTGAGCCCAAATTTTCAGGCCACGCCCCCAAATTCCGCCATCTTGAATCCAAATTTTTAGGCCACGCCCCCAAATTCCGCCATTTTGACCCCAAATTTTGAAGCCCCGCCCCAATTTCCGCCATTTTGACCCCAAATTCCAAACCCCCGCCCCCAAATTCCAAAGCCCCGCCCCCAAACTCCGCCATCTTGAACCCCGACCCCGCAGCCCCTCCCCCCTTTACCTGCTGCTTCCTGCGGCCAATCAGAGCGCGGCGAGCTCGGTCCAGGCTCCCCTCCCCCTCCAGCCACGCCCAGGCGGCTTCGGCCAATGAGAAAGGCCCCAGCGAGGCCCCGCCCCCTTCAGGCTCCGCCCCCTGCAGGGCCTTGAGGACCCCTCCGAGGTGGCTCCGGAAGAGCCGGATTTGGGATTCGGGGGAGGTGGGGGAGGGGCCCGGGGGGGGAGGGGCGAGGAGGGAGGGGCTGAGGGATTCTGGGGGGAGGCCCTGGGATTCGGCGGCCTGGGGGGGGGGAGGGGAGGGTGGGTGAAGGGTGGGGGAGGGGAAAAAGGGGGAGGTTGGGGGGGAAAAAGAGAAAAATTGGGGGAATTCTGGGAAAATCCCCAGAATTCCCTAAAAAATCCTGAGATTTTGGAGAATTTTGGGGATTTTGGGGAATTTTTGGGAATTTCTGTGAGTTTTTTGCAAATTTTTGCAAATTTTGGAAAATTTGGGGGGATTTTTGTGAAATTTTGTGTATTTTTATGAATTTTTATGAATTTTTGTGTATTTTTACGAATTTTTACGAATTTTTAGGAATTTTTGTAAATTTTTGTGAATTTTTGTGACTCTTGGAAAATTTTGGGCGGTTTTTAGGAGTTTTTATGAATTTTTGCGAATCTTTATGAATTTCTACATTTTTTTGCGAATTTCCATGAATTTTTGTGAATTTTGGTGACTTATGGAAAATTTGGGGGGATTTTTGTGAATTTTTGTAAACTTTTGTGACTTTTGGAAAATTTTGGGGAATTTCTGTGAGTTTTTGTGAAGTTTTGGGACTTGAAAAATTTAGGAGAATTTTTGTGAATTTTTGTGTGTTTTGGAAAATTTTTGTGAATTTTTGTGAACTTTTCTGACTTTGGGAGAATTTTTGCACATTTTTGTGGACTTTGTGACTTTTGGAAAATTTTGAGAGATTTTCGTGAATGTCTGTGAATTTTTGTGACTTTTGGAAAATTTTGGAGAACTTTGGGGAATTTTGGGGAATTTTTGTGAACTTTTGTGAATTTTTATAAATTTTGGAAATCCCCAAAAATTCCCAAAAATCCCCAAAATTCCCCAAAAATCCCCAAAATTCCCAAAAAATCCCCAAAAACTCCCCAAAAATCCCTAAAATCCCCAAAAATCCCCAAAAATCCCCAAAATTTTCCAAAAGTCACAAAAATTCCTAAAATTCTTTGAAAATCTACTCAAAATTCCCCAAAATCCCCAAAACTGCCCCAAAATCCCCAAATCTCCCTCCCCACCCCCGACATCTCCTCACCCTCACGAGCGCCACCAGGCGGCGCCCTTCCTCCAGCATCTTCCGCTGCCGCAAAGCATCACGGGAAGGGGCGGGGCCACACCCGGAAGTCGAAATCCCACCACCGGAAGGGGCGGAGTCAAACCCGGAAGTGACATCATTCAACCCGGAAGAGGCGTGGCCAACACAGGAAGTTGTTGTTTCCAAGCCGGAAGGGGCGTGACCAGAACCGGAAGTGGGCGGGTCCAACCCAGAAGGGGCGTGGCTAGAACCGGAAGTGGGCGGATCCAACCCGGAAGTGGCGGGAACAGCAGCGGGAGGGGGTGTGGGCTGGCAGGAAGTGACATCACCGGCAGGGGGCGGGGCCTCCCCGCAGGCCTCACAGGTGGGGGAGGGGCCGGGGTTCAGGAAGGTGCAGCGGGGGCAGGGCCAGGCCTGGGCGGGTTCCGGGCGGGGCTGGAGGGACCCAAATCCAAGTGAGAACCCCAAAATCGCCGTTTTTCCACCCAAAATTCCCACTTTCCCACCAAATCCTGGTTTTCCACCCAAAATCTCTCATTTTTCTATGAAATCCCCGTTTTTTCCCGTAAAAACCCCAATTTTATCTAAAAAAGCCCAAAATTCCCAATTTTTCCCCCAAAATACCCATTTTTTCCCCCAAACTCCCCCTTTTTTGCCCAAAATCCCCATTTTTCCCCCCAAAATCCCCATTTTACCCCCGAAAGCCCCATTTTACCAAAAAAACCCCCAAATTTTTCTCCCAAAAATCCCCATTTTTCCCCCAATCTCCCCCCTGTTTTCCCCAAACTCCCCCCTTTTCACCCAAAATCCCCATTTTTCCCTCCAAACCCCCATTTCTTTCCCAAAATCCCCATTTTTCCCCAAACTCCCTCCTTTTTTTTACCCAAAATCCCCATTTTTCCCCTCAAAATCCCCATTTTCCCCCCAAATCCCCTTTTCCCCCCAAACTCACAAATTTTTCCCCAAATCCCCTTTTTTCCCCCCAAACTCCCCTTTTTCCCCCCCAAATCCCCCTTTTTTACCCAAAATCCCCATTTTTCCCCCCAAAATCCCCAAATTTTCCCCCCAAAATCCCCCAAATTTCCGCAAAATCCCATTTTACCCCCAAATCCCCACGTTTTTCTCCAGAAAATCCACATTTTTACCCCCAAAATCCCCATTTTTCTCCCAAAAATCCCCAAAATTTTCCCCCCAAATCCCCCAATTTTTCCCCCCAAAACTCCCCTTTCTTACCCAAAATCTTCATTTTTCCCCCCAAACCCCCTCTTTTCCCCAAACTCCCAAATTTTTCGCCAAAAATCCCCCTTTTCCCCCCAAACTCCCCCATTTTTACCCAAAATCCCCATTTTTCCCCGCAAAATCCCCTTTTTTCCCCCAAATCCCCTTTTTTCCCCCAAATCCCCAAATTTTTCCCCCAAAATCGCCATTTTTCCCCCCAAACTCCCAAATTTTTCCCCAAATCCCCATTTTTCCCCCCAAACTCCCCTTTTTCCCCCCAAAACCCCAAATTTTTTTCCAAACTCCCAATTTTTTCCCCCAAAACCCCCTTTTTCCCTCCAAAAATCCCCATTTTTACCCCCCAAATCCCCATTTTTTTTCCCCAAACTCCCCCTTTTTACCCAAAATCCCCATTTTTCCCCCCAAACCCCCATTTCTTTCCCAAAATCCCCATTTTTCCCACCCAAACTCCCCGTTTTCCCCCCAAATCCCCCTTTTTGCCCAAAATCCCCCTTTTTCACCCCAAATCTCTCACCGGAGGCCTCCGGGCCAGCCGGGGGCGCTCGCACACCTGGCACAGCACGTGGGGGGAGGGGTTCCGGAAGGTGCAGCTGCGGCAGCTCCAGCCCCGCCCCTCCCCCACCCCCTCCTCGGGGGGGGCGGCGCCGCCTGGGGGGGGGGAGGGGACATCAAAGCAACCCCGCCCTGCCCCAAAATTCCCATTTTTTAAACCCAAAATTCCCAATTTTTAACCAAAATTGTCATTTTTAAACCCAAAATTCCATTTTTTCCTCAAAATTCCCCTTTTTCCCCCCAAATTCCCGGGTTTTTAACCAAAATTCCCCTTTTTTAAACCAAAATTGCCGGTTTTAAACCAAAATTCCCCTTTTTTAAACCAAATTTCCCAGGTTTTAACCAAAATTGCCATTTTTAAACCCAAAATTCCCTGGTTTTTAACTGAAATTGTCATTTTTAAACCCAAAATTCAATTTTTTCCTCAAAATTCCCACTTTTTCCCCCAAAATTTCCTGGCTTTTAACCAAAATTCCCCTTTTTTAAACCAAAATTCCCCTTTTTCCCCCCAAATTCCCCAGGTTTTAACCAAAATTGTCATTTTTAAACCCAAAATTCCATTTTTTCCTCAAAATTCCCCTTTTCCCTCCCAAATTCCCGGGTTTTTAACCAAAATTCCCCCTTTTTAAACCAAAATTCCCCTTTTTTCCCCCAAAATTGCCGAGTTTTAACCAAAATTGCCATTTTTAAACCCAAAATTCCATTTTTTCCTCAAAATTTTCCTTTTCTCCCCCCAAATTCCCACGTTTTTAACCAAAATTGCCATTTTTAAACCCAAAATTCCCCGGGTTTAACCAAAATTCCCCTTTTTTAAACCAAAATTGCCATTTTTTAAACCAAAATTCCCAGGTTTTAACCAAAATTCCCCTTTTTTCCCCCAAAATTGCCAAGTTTTAACCAAAATTGCCATTTTTAAACCCAAAATTCCATTTTTTCCTCAAAATTCCCCTTTTCCCCCCCTAAATTCCCACGTTTTTAACCAAAATTGCCATTTTTAAACCCAAAATTCCCCAGGTTTAACCAAAATTCCCCTTTTTTAAACCAAAATTCCCGGGTTTCAACCAAAATTCCCTTTTTTTAAACCCAAACTCCCATTTTTTAACCAGAATTGCCATTTTTAAACCCAAAATTCCCCAGTTTTTAACCAAAATTGCCATTTTTAAACCCAAAATTCCATTTTTTCCTCAAAATTCCCATTTTTTCAAACCCTAAATTCCCGGGTTTTTCCCAAAATTGCCATTTTTTAAACCCCAAAATTCCCTTTTTTCCCCCCCAAATTCCCTTTTTTCCCTCAAAATTGCCATTTTTTAAACCAAAATTCCCAGGTTTTTCCCAAAATTGTCATTTTTACAACCAAAATCCCCTGGTTTTTAACCTAAATTGCCATTTTTTAACCAAAATTGTCATTTTTTCACCCCAAAATTTTCTTTTTCCCCTCAAAATTCCCAGTTTTTAAACCAAACTTCCCAGTTTTTTCCCCAAATTCCCACTTTTTCCCCCAAAATCCCATTTTTTTCCCCAAAATTCCCATTTTTCCCCAAAATACCCATTTTTAAAACCAAAATTCCCAATTTTCCCCCCAAAAAATCCCAATTTTCCCCCCAAAATTCCCATTTTTTCTCAAAATTTCCCTTTTTTTCCCCAAAATCGCCCGTTTTTCCCCCAAATTCCCATTTTTTAACCGAGATTCCCATTTTTTCCCCCAAAAAATCCCCATTTCCCCCCAAAATTCCCATTTTTTCCCCAAAATCCCCTTTTTCCCCCACCCCTCCCCCTCCTGCCCCCCCAAACCCCACCCGGGACCCCCCAAATTCCCCCAAATTTCCCCAAATTCCCCCAAATTTCCCCAAATTTCCCCAAATTCCCCCCAAAATCCCCCTGGGCCCCTCCCGTGAGAGCGCCCCCTACCGGCCGGGAGGACCTCGCTCGCCGCCGGCAGCGCGTCCGACGCCAGCGGCCACTAGGGGGCGCCAAACGGCCGCCAGTTCAAACCAGTTCGAACCAGTATGGACCAGTTTGATCCCTCCCAGTTTGTCCCAGTTCCCTCCCAAAACCTCCCAGTCCCTCCCAGTCCCTTCTCAGTCCCTCCCAGTCCCTCCCAGTATAAACCAGTAACCCCGAATCCCCTCCCAGTCCCTCCCAGTCCCTCCCAGTTCCCTCCCAGTCCTTCCCAGTTCCCTCCCAGTTCCTCCCAGTCCTTCCCAGTTCCCTCCCAGTCCCTCCCAGTCCCTCCCAGTCCTTCCCAGTCCCTCCCCAATTCCCTCCCAGTACAAACCAGTCCCTCCCAATCCCATCCCAGTCCCTCCCAGTCCCTCCCAGTCCCCTTGCAGTCCCTCCCAGTCCCTCCCAGTCCTTCCCAGTCCCTCCCTAATTCCCTCCCAGTACAAACCAGTCCCTCCCAATCCCCTCCCAGTCCCTCCCAGTTCATCCCAATCCCCTCCCAGTCCCTCCCAGTCCCTCCCAGTCCCCTCCCAGTCCCTCCCAGTATAAACCAGTCTCACCTCATCCCCTCCCAGTAAGATCTCGGTGAAGAACTGGGGGTTTGGGTGTCGGTTCTGGAAGGAGAGAGAAGGAGTCAAGAGACTCCCAGTATAAACCAGTACAAACCAGTACGGACCAGTGACCCTCCCAGTGCTCTCCCAGTACAAATCAGGTAAGCCCCAGTATAAACCAGTAAAGCCCAGAACGCTCCCAGTGCAAACCAGTATGCCCAAAAGCTTTCCCAGTTCCTTCCCAATCCCCTCCCAGTCCCTCCCAGTCCATCCCAGTCCCTCCCAGTCCCCTCCCAGTCCCTCCCAGTTCCTTCCCAGTCCCTCCCAGTCCCCTACCAGTCCCTCCCAGTTCAACCCAGTTCCCTCCCAGTATAAACCAGTAACCCTAAATCCCCTCCCAGTCTCCTCCCAGTTCATCCCAGTTCATCCCAGTCACCCCAGACCCCAAACCAGTACAAACCAGTAAGGGAAAAACCCCAAACCAGTGACTCCCAGTAGGCCCAAATCCACTCCCAGGGACCCCAAACTCTCTCCCAGTTCATCCCAGTAACCCCAGACCCCAAACCAGTAGAAATCAGTACAAACCAGTATAAACCAGTAAAGAAAGAACCCCAAACCAGTAAGCCTGAAACCCATCCCAATCCCTCCTAGCGACCCCAAACCCCATCCCAGTCGCTCCCAGTCACTCCCAGTTCATCCCAGTAACCCAAGAGCCCAAACCAGTCCAAACCAATATAATTCAATACAAACCAGTAAAGGAAAAACCCAAACCAGTAAGCCTGAAACCCATCCCAGTCCCTCCCAGTGACCCCAAACCCCACCCCAGTGACTCCTAACTCTCTCCCAGTCACTCCCAGTCCCTTGCAGTACCCCCAGACCCCAAACCAGTAGAAACCAGTACAAACCAGTAAAGGAAAAACCCCAAACCACTAAGCCTGAAACCCATCCCAGTCCCTCCCAGTGACCCCAAACCCCACCCCAGTGACCCCAAGCTCTCTCCCAGTCCCTCCCAGTCCCTTGCAGTACCCCCAGACCCCAAACCAGTCCAAACCAGTACAAACCAGTACAAACCAGTACCTGCAGCAGCAGGTCGAGCTCGGCGCGCAGCAGCAGCACCTCGGCCGTGACCGCGGCCACCAGGGGGCGCTGCGGGCCCGCGGGGGGGGGAGGGAAACTCAGCCCCTCCCCCGACTCCTGCGTGTAACCGAGGAGACGGAGCACGGAACGGCCCCCCTGCGGGGATACTGGTTTGTACTGGGAGGGACTGGGAGGGACTGGGAGGGGATTGGGAGGGACTGGGAGGGGATTGGGATGGACTGGGGGGGACTGGGAGGGACTGGGAGGGAACTGGGAAGGGATTGGGATGAACTGGGATGAACTGGGAAAAACTGGGAGGGACTGGGAGGGACTGGGAGGGGATTGGGAGAGACTGGAAGGGATTGGGAGGGGACTGGGATGAACCGGGGAGGACTGGGAGGGACTGGGAGGGGATTGGGAGGGGACTCGGGTGTTACTGGTTCATACTGGGAGGGGAACTGGGATGAACTGGGAGGGACTGGGAGGGACTGGGAGTGATGGGGAGGGAACTGGGAGAGACTGGGAAGGACTGGGAGGGACTGGGATGAACTGGGACAAACTGGGAAGGGACTGGGAGGGAACTGGGAGGGGATTGGGAGGGGACTCGGGTGTTACCGGTTCATACTGGGAGGGAACTGGGATGAACTGGGACAAACTGAGAGGGACTGGGAGGGACTGGGAGGGAACTGGGAAGAACTGGGAGGGACTGGGAGGGACTGGGAGGGACTGGGAGGGACTGGGAGGGACTGGGAGAGGATTGGGAGGGGACTCAGGTGTTACCTGTTCATACTGGGAGGGAACTGGGATGAACTGGGACAAACTGAGGGGGACTGGGAGGGACTGGGAGGGAACTGGGAAGAACTGGGAGGGACTGGGACAAACTGGGAAGGGATTGGGAGAGACTGGGAGGGACTGGGAGGGGATTGGGAGGGACTGGGAGGGACTTGGAGGGACTGGGAGGGGACTGGGAGGGGACTGGGAGGGACTGGGAGGGAACTGGGAGGGACTGGGAGGGAACTGGGAGGGGATTGGGAGGGGACTGGAAGGGACTGGGAGGGGATTTAGGGTTACTGGTTTATACTGGGAGAGGACTGGGAGGGACAGTGGGCGTGGCTTTGCTCGGTGGGCGTGGCTTGGGGTGATGGACAGTGCTTGGAGCAGTGAGCGTGACGTAGAGCGTGACGTAAGCAGTGGGCGTGGCTTTGCTCAGTGGGCGTGGCCTGTGTGAGGGGGCAGAGCCGGGCCTGGGGGGGGGGGGGAGGGGGGGGGCCGGATTTGGGGCGGATTTTTGGGAAAAAAAAGGGGATTTTTTTGGGCAAAAAAAGCGGGATTTTGGGGAAAAGATGGAATTGGAGCCTCCCAGACCTGGATGGCGCCGACGGTGCTGCGGAAGACGGGGTTGCCGAAGCGCACGGCTCTCCAGTGGCGCGGCGGGCGCGGGCTCAGCAGGTTGCGGCCGTACTTCTCCAGGATGCTCAGGGCCGTGCGCAGCGAGGCCAGGCCGCGCGGGGGCCCCTGGGGATCCTGGGAAAAACGGGAATTCCGGAAGGTTCTGGGGTATTCCCGAAAAAAACCCGGGAAAATCGGGGCAAATTTGGGGGAATTCCGAGAAAAAACGGGCGGGATTGGAGGGGAAATCGGCCGAAACGGGAGGAAAATCGAGGGAGATTTGGGATTTTGGGGTGTTCCCAAATTTTGGGAGGGGGGGAATTTGGGATTGGGTGAAAAGCGCCCGGAATTCCTAAAAAAATGGGGAAATTTGGAGGAAATTTGGTGAAATTTTGGTGAAATTCCGAGAAAAAACGGGCGGGATTTGAGGGAAAATCACCCGAAACGGGAAGAAAATCAATGGAAATTTGGGATTTTGGGGTGTTCCCAAATTTTGGGAAGGGAGAGAATTTGGGATTGGGTGAAAAGTGCCCGGAATTCCTAAAAAAATGGGGAAAATTGGGGGAAATTTGGTGAAATTTTGGTGAAATTCCGAGAAAAAACGGGCGGGATTTGAGGGAAAATGGGAATAAAATCAATGGAAATTTGGGATTTTGGAATGTTCCCAAATTTTGGGAGGGGGGGAATTTGGGATTGGGTGAAAAGTGCCCGGAATTCCTAAAAAAATGGGGAAATTTGGAGGAAATTTGGTGAAATTTTGGGGAAATTCCGAGAAAAAACGGGCGGGATTTGAGGGAAAATGGGAATAAAATCAATGGAAATTTGGGATTTTGGAATGTTCCCAAATTTTGGGAGGGGGGGAATTTGGGATTGGGTGAAAAGAGCCCGGAATTCCTAAAAAAATGGGGAAATTTGGGGGAAATTTGGTGAAATTTTGGCGAAATTCTGAGAAAAAACGGGCGGGATTTGAGGGAAAATGGGAATAAAATCAATGGAAATTTGGGATTTTGGAGTGTTCCCAAATTTTGGGAGGGGAGGGAATTTGGGATTGGATGAAAAGAGCCCGGAATTCCTAAAAAAATGGGTAAATTTGGGGAAAATTTGGTGAAATTTTGGTGAAATTCTGAGAAAAAACGGGCGGGATTTGAGGGAAAATGGGAATAAAATCAATGGAAATTTGGGATTTTGGAGTGTTCCCAAATTTTGGGAGGGGAGGAAATTTGGGATTGGGTGAAAAGAGCCCGGAATTCCTAAAAAAAAATGGGGAAATTGGGAGAAATTTGGTGAAATTTTGGTGAAATTCCGAGAAAAAACGGGCGGGATTTGAGGGAAAATGGGAATAAAATCAATGGAAATTTGGGATTTTGGAGTGTTCCCAAATTTTGGGAGGGGGGGAAATTTGGGATTGGGTGAAAAGTGCCCGGAATTCCTAAAAAAATGGGGAAATTTGGGGAAATTTGGTGAAATTTTGGTGAAATTCCGAGAAAAAACGGGCGGGATTTGAAGGAAAATGGGAATAAAATCAATGGAAATTTGGGATTTTGGGGTGTTCCCAAATTTTGGGAGGGGGGGAATTTGGGATTGGGTGAAAAGAGCCCGGAATTCCTAAAAAAATGGGGAAATTTGGGGAAATTTGGTGAAATTTTGGCGAAATTCCGAGAAAAATCGGGCGGGATTTGAGGGAAAATCACCCAAAACGGGAAGAAAATCAATGGAAATTTGGGATTTTGGGGTGTTCCCAAATTTTGGGAGGAGGGGAATTTGGGATTGGGTGAAAAGAGCGCGGAATTCCTAAAAAAATCGGGAAATTTGGAGGAAATTTGGTGAAATTTTGGGGAAATTCTGAGAAAAAATGGGTGGGATTTGAGGGAAAATCACCCAAAAGCTTCCAAAAATCACTAAGTTTGATGCTAAAGTGAAGCAAAATCCCGCAAAATTCTCAAATCCCCGAAAATCCCTGAAAATCCCCTCAAAATCGCCTCCGAATTTCCTCAAATGCAACAAAATCCCCTCAGAATTCCCTCCAAAACCCCTCAAAAACCACCTCAAAAGCACTCAAAATCCCCCCCAAAAACCCAAAAATCGCTCAAATTGATCCCAAACTGAACCAAAATCCCTCAAAATTCTCAAATCCCCAAAAGTCTCTGAAAATCTCCTCAGAAACCCCTCAAAATCTCCTCACAATCCCCTCACAATCCCCTCCAAAACCCTGCTCAAACCCCCTCAAAAGCACTCAAAATCCCCCAAAAAATCAACCAAAAAACACCAAAAATCGCTCAAATTGATCCCAAACTGAACCAAAACCCCTCAAAATTCCCAAGTCCACAAAAATCCCTCAAAATCTCCTCAAATGCAGCAAAATCCCCTCAGAATCCCCTCAGAATCCTCTCAAAACCCCCCTCAAAATCGCCTCAAAATCCCCTAAAATTCCCCATAAAATCCCCCCCAAAAACCCAAAAATCGCTCAAATTGATCCCAAAATGATCCAAAATCCCTCAAAATTTTCAAGTCCTCAAAATCCCCTCCAAATTGCCTCAAATGCAACAAAATCCCCTCAGAATCCCCTCAGAATCCCCTCAGAATCTCCTCAGAATCCCTTCAGAATCCCCTCAAAAACCCCCTCAAAACCACCCAAAAAAAACCCCAAAAAAATCACCCAAAACCCCCCAAAATCACTGAAATTGGTCCCAAACTGAACCAAAACCCCTCAAAATTCTCAAGTCCCCAAAAGTCGCTGAAAATCTCCTCAAAATCTCCTCAAATGCAACAAAATCCCCTCAGAATCCCCTCAGAATCCCTTCAGAATCCCCTCAGAAACCCCCTCAAAACCACCCAAAAAGACCCCAAAAAACCCAAAAAATCGCTCAAACTGATCCCAAACAGTACCGAAATCCCTCAAAATCCCCCCAAATTCCCAAATCCCTCAAAAATCCCTCAAAATCTCCTCAAATGCAACAAAATCCTCTCAGAATCCCCTCAGAATCTCCTCAGAAGTCCCTTCAAAATCCCCTCAAAAACCACCTCAAAAGCACTCAAAATCCCCCCCAAAAACCCAAAAATCGCTCAAATTGATCCCAAACTGAACCAAAATCCCTCAAAATTCTGAAATCCCCAGAAGTCTCTGAAAATCTCCTCAGAACCCCCTCAAAACCTCCTCACAATCCCCTCACAATCACCTCCAAAACCCTGCTCAAACCCCCTCAAAAGCACCCAAAATCCCCCAAAAAATCAACCAAAAAACACCAAAAATCGCTCAAACTGATCCCAAACTGAACCAAAATCCCTCAAAATTCTCAAATTCCCAAAAGTCGCTGAAAATCTCCTCAAAATCTCCTCAAATGCAACAAAATCCCCTCAGAATCCCCTCAGAATCCCCTCAGAATCCCCTCAGAAACCCCCTCAAAAAAACCCTCAAAGCCACCCAAAAACCCCAAAAATCACTGTAATTGATCCCAAACTGAACCAAAATCCCTCAAAATTCTCAAATCCCCAAAAGTCTCTGAAAATCTCCTCAGAACCCCCTCAAAATCTCCTCACAATCCCCTCTCAATCCCCTCCAAAACCCTGCTCAAACCCCCTCAAAAGCACTCAAAATCCCCCAAAAACTCACCCAAAAAACCCCCAAAATCGCTCAAATTGATCCCAAACTGAACCAAAACCCCTCAAAATTCCCAAGTCCACAAAAATCCCTCAAAATCTCCTCAAATGCAGCAAAATCCCCTCAGAATCCCCTCAGAATCCTCTCAAAACCCCCCTCAAAATCGCCTCAAAATCCCCTAAAATTCCCCATAAAATCCCCCCCAAAAACCCAAAAATCGCTCAAATTGATCCCAAAATGATCCAAAATCCCTCAAAATTTTCAAGTCCTCAAAATCCCCTCCAAATTGCCTCAAATGCAACAAAATCACCTCAGAATCCCCTCAGAATCCCTTCAGAATCCCCTCAAAAACCCCCTCAAAACCACCCAAAAAAAACCCCAAAAAATCACCCAAAACCCCCCAAAATCACTGAAATTGGTCCCAAACTGAACCAAAACCCCTCAAAATTCTCAAGTCCCCAAAAGTCGCTGAAAATCTCCTCAAAATCTCCTCAAATGCAACAAAATCCCCTCAGAATCCCCTCAGAATCCCTTCAGAATCCCCTCAGAAACCCCCTCAAAAAAACCCTCAAAGCCACCCAAAAACCCCAAAACCCACTGTAATTGATCCCAAACTGAACCAAAATCCCTCAAAATTCTCAAATCCCCAAAAGTCTCTGAAAATCTCCTCAGAACCCCCTCAGAATCTCCTCACAATCCCCTCACAATCCCCTCCAAAACCCTGCTCAAACCCCCTCAAAAGCACTCAAAATCCCCCAAAAAATCAACCAAAAAACACCAAAAATCGCTCAAATTGATCCCAAACTGAACCAAAACCCCTCAAAATTCCCAAGTCCACAAAAATCCCTCAAAATCTCCTCAAATGCAGCAAAATCCCCTCAGAATCCCCTCAGAATCCTCTCAAAACCCCCCTCAAAATCGCCTCAAAATCCCCTAAAATTCCCCATAAAATCCCCCCCAAAAAACCCAAAAATCGCTCAAATTGATCCCAAAATGAAGCAAAATCCCTCAAAATTTTCAAGTCCTCAAAATCCCCTCCAAATCGCCTCAAATGCAACAAAATCACCTCAGAATCCCCTCAGAATCTCCTCAGAATCCCTTCAGAATCCCCTCAAAAACTCCCTCAAAACCACCCAAAATCCCCCAAAAAAAACACCCAAAACCCCCCAAAATCACTGAAATTGATCCCAAACTGAACCAAAATCCCTCAAAATTCTCAAGTCCCCAAAAGTCGCTGAAAATCTCCTCAGAAACCCCTCACAATCTCCTCACAATCCCCTCCAAAACCCTGCTCAAACCCCCTCAAAAGCACTCAAAATCCCCCAAAAAATCAACCAAAAAACACCAAAAATCGCTCAAATTGATCCCAAACTGAACCAAAACCCCTCAAAATTCTCAAGTCCCCAAAAGTCGCTGAAAATCTCCTCAAAATCGCCTCAAATGCAACAAAATCCTCTCAGAATCTCCTCAGAATCCCCTCAAAACCACCCAAAAAGACCCCAAAAAACCCAAAAAATCGCTCAAACTGATCCCAAACAGAACCGAAATCCCTCAAAATCCCCCCAAATTCCCAAATCCCTCAAAAATCCCTCAAAATCTCCTCAAACGCAACAAAATCCCCTCAGAATCCCCTCAGAATCTCCTCAGAATCCCCTCAGGATGCCCTCAAAACCCCCCTCAAAACCACCCAAAAAAACCCCAAAAAACCCCCAAAAATCACTAAAATCCACCCAAATCGATCCCGAATCCCCGGGAAACCCCAGAACTGCCCCGTTTTTTTCCCGAAACGCGCGGATTCTCACCCATTCCAGGTTGTCGCGGAGCAGGCGCGCCCCGTCCAGCCGCCTCAGCTTGCGGCCCGGGGGCAGCGGCAGCCGCAGGATCCCTCCCCAAACCCGCCCCAAACCTCCCCAAAAACCGCTCCAATCCAGCCCAAACTCAACCGAAATCCCTCCAAATCCCCCCCAAATTCCCAAATCCATCAAAATCCCTGAAAATCCCCTCCAAATCTCCTCAAAATGCCTCAAACTCTCCTCAGAATCCCCTCAGAATCTCCTCAGAAGTCCCCTCAGAATCCCCTCAAAAACCACTTCAAAAGCACTCAAAATCCCCCCAAAAACCCAAAAATCGCTCAAATTGATCCCAAACTGAACCAAAATCCCTCAAAATTCTCAAGTCCCCAAAAGTCGCTGAAAATCTCCTCAAACGCAACAAAATCCCCTCAGAATCCCCTCAGAATCTCCTCAGAATCCCCTCAGGATGCCCTCAAACCCCCCCTCAAAACCACCCCAAAAACCCCCCCCAAAAAACCCCCAAAACCCCCAAAAATCACTGAAATCCACCCAAATCGATCCCGAATCCCCGGGAAACCCCAGAACTGGCCGTTTTTTTCCCGAAACGCGCGGATTCTCACCCATTCCAGGTTGTCGCGGAGCAGGCGCGCCCCGTCCAGCCGCCTCAGCTTGCGGCCCGGGGGCAGCGGCAGCCGCAGGATCCCTCCCCAAACCCGCCCCAAACCTCCCCAAAAACCGCTCCAATCCAGCCCAAACTCAACCGAAATCCCTCCAAATCCCCCCCAAATTCCCAAATCCATCAAAATCCCTGAAAATCCCCTCCAAATCGCCTCAAAATGCCTCAAACTCTCCTCAGAATCCCCTCAGAATCGCCTCAAAGGCAACAAAATCCCCTCAGAATCCCCTCCGAATCCCCTCAAAAACCACCTCAAAAGCACTCAAAATCCCCCAAAAAACCCAAAAATCGCTCAAATTGATCCCAAACTGAACCAAAATCCCTCAAAATTCTCAAATCCCCAAAAGTCGCTGAAAATCTCCTCAGAACCCCCTCAGAATCTCCTCACAATCCCCTCACAATCACCTCCAAAACCCTGCTCAAACCCCCTCAAAAGCACTCAAAATCCCCCAAAAAATCAACCAAAAAACACCAAAAATCGCTCAAATTGATCCCAAACTGAACCAAAATCCCTCAAAATTCCCAAATCCCTCAAAATCCCTCAAAATCTCCTCAAAATTGCCTCAAATGCAACGAAATCCCCTCAGAATCCCCTCAGAATCTCCTCAGCATCTCCTCAGAATCCCCTCAGAACCCCCTCAAAACCACCCAAAAAGACCCCAAAAAACCCAAAAAATCGCTCAAACTGATCCCAAACAGAACCAAAATCCCTCAAAATCCCCCCAAATTCCCAAATCCCTCAAAAATCCCTCAAAATCTCCTCAAACGCAACAAAATCCCCTCAGAATCCCCTCAGAATCTCCTCAGAATCCCCTCAGGATGCCCTCAAAACCCCCCTCAAAACCACCCCAAAACCCCCCAAAAAAACCCCAAAAATCACTGAAATCGACCCAAATCGATCCCGAATCCCCGGGAAACCCCAGAACTGCCCGTTTTTTTCCCGAAACGCGCGGATTCTCACCCATTCCAGGTTGTCGCGGAGCAGGCGCGCCCCGTCCAGCCGCCTCAGCTTGCGGCCCGGGGGCAGCGGCAGCCGCAGCAGCGGCTCCAGCTCCGGGGGCTCGGCCTGGCCGGGGGCTCGGAGCAGCGCGGCCTCCAGGGAGCTCCACAGCGCCTGCGCGGGGGGCGGGTTTGGGGTCAGTTTGGGGGATTTTGGGCAATTTGGGTGGGTTTGGGGTGGATTTGGGGGGATTTGGGATGGATTTTGTGGAAATTTGGGTGGTTTTGGGTGGGTTTTGGGTGGATTTTGGGCGGATTTTGTGGCCACCACGGAGCCCCACAGCGCCTGCCCAGGGGGCGAATTTGAGGGGATTTTGGGTGGATTTGAGGTGATTTTGGTGGATTTTGGTGAATTTGGGTGGACTTGGGTGGATTTGGGTGGATTTTGGGTGGATTTGAGGTGATTTTGGGTGGATTTTGTGGACATTTGGGTGGGTTTTGGGCAGATTTTTGCAGCCTCCAGGGAGCTCCGCAGCGCCTGCCCAGGGGGCGAACTTGAGGGGATTTTGGGTGGATTTGAGGTGATTTCGGTGAATTTTGGTGAATTTGGGTGGACTTTGGTGGATTTGAGTGGATTTTGGGTGGATTTGAGGTGATTTTGGGTGGATTTTGTGGAAATTTGGGTGGGTTTTGGATGAGATTGGGGGATTTTGCGGCTTCCAGGGAGCCCCACAGCGCCTGCCCAGGGGGCGATTTTGAGGGGATTTGGGGTGGATTTGAGGTGATTTTGGTGGAATTTGGTTTATTTTGGTGAATTTGAGTGGACTTTGGGTGGATTTGGGTGGATTTTGGGTGGATTTTGTGGAAATTTGGGTGGGTTTTGGGCAGATTTTTGCAGCCTCCAGGGAGCTCCACAGCGCTTGCCCAGGGGGTCAATTTGAGGGGATTTTGGGTGGATCTGAGGTGATTTTGGTGGATTTTTGTTTATTTTGGTGGATTTGGGTGATTTTGGGTGGATTTGGGTGGATTTTGTGGAAATTTGGGTGGGTTTTGGGTGGATTTTGGGTGGATTTGGGGGATTTTGCAGCCTCCAGGGAGCCCTGCAGCGCCTGCCCAGGGGGCGAATTTGAGGGGATTTGGGGTGGATTTGAGGTGATTTTGGTGGATTTTGGTTTATTTTGGTGAATTTGGGTGGATTTTGGGTGGATTTGAGGTAATTTTGGGTGGATTTTGTGGAAATTTGGGTGGGTTTTGGGCAGATTTTTGCAGCCTCCAGGGAGCTCCACAGCGCTTGCCCAGGGGGTGAATTTGAGGGGATTTTGGGTGGATTTGAGATGATTTTGGTGGATTTTGGTGAATTTGGGTGGACTTGGGTGGATTTGGGTGGATTTTGGGTGGATTTGAGGTGATTTTGGGTGGATTTTGTGGAAATTTGGGTGGGTTTTGGGTGGGTTTGCGGGATTTTGTGGCTTCCAGGGGGCTCCACAGTGCCTGCCCAGGGGGTCAATTTGAGGGGATTTGGGGTGGATTTGAGGTGATTTTGGTGGAATTTGGTTTATTTTGGTGAATTTGGGTGGATATTGGGTGGATTTGGGTGGATTTTGGGTGGATTTTGTGGAAATTTGGGTGGATTTTGGGCGGATTTGGGGGATTTTGCAGCCTCCAGGGAGCCCCACAGCGCCTGCCCAGGGGGCGGATTTGAGGGGATTTTGGGTGGATTTGAGGTGATTTTGGTGAATTTGGGTGAATTTGGGTGGATTTTGGGTGGGTTTGGGTGGATTTGAGGTGGGTTTGGGGGATTTGGGGTGGATTGGGGTGATTTTGGGTGGGTTTGGGTTGATTTTGGGTGGATTTGAGGTGATTTTGGGTGGATTTGAGTGGATTTTGGGTGGGTTTCAGAGATTTTGGGTGGGTTTTGGAGATTTTGGGTGGATTTTGGGTTGATTTGGGGTGGATTTGGGGGGATTTTGGGTGGGTTTTGGTGGATTTTGAGTGGATTTGGGGGGATTTTGGGTGGATTTGAGGTGATTTTGAGTGGATTTGAGTGGATTTTGTGGAAATTTGGGTGGATTTTGGGTGGATTTGAGGTGATTTTGGGTAGATTTGGGGTAATTTGGGTAATTTTGGGGGATTTTGGGCGGATTTTGTTGGATTTTTGTGGCTTTTGTGTGGAATTGGGGGGATTTTGGGGGTTAGACAAATTTGGAGGAGCATTTGGGAGAGTTGGACGCGATTTTGGGGGAATTTTCTGAGATTTTGGAGGAATTCAAAGCATTTTTGGGGCTATTTTGGGAGTTTTGGGGCATCCCAGCTTTTTGGGACCCTGAGTCCCCCCAAAATTGGGATTTTGGGTGGTTTTGGCTTAATTTAGGGTCATTTTGAGTGGATTTTATGCAATTTTGGAACAATTTGGGGGGATTTGAGGAGGGATTTTGTGGATTAGGAGAATTTTGGAGCGATGTGAGGGAGATTTGGGCAATTTTGGGGGGGTTTTGGGGAGGATTTGGGGGATCTGGGAGGGATTTGGGGGGATTTTGGGGTCGGGGGGGGCTCACCTGGAGAGACCCCAAATCTGGGGGGGCTTTGGGGGTGTCTGGCATCACCTGAGGGGGAGAAAGAGAAAATTTGGGGAGATTTTAGGGAAATTTGGCGAGATTTGGGGGAAATTTGGGGTCTGGGGGTACCTGGGACCTCCAAAATTGGGGAGAGGGGGAGATTTGGGGGGGGGGGGGTCTCTGGGTGGGGTTTCACCTGAATTTTGGGGGTCTTTTGGGTGTCTCAAGGCCTCTTCAGACCCCCCCAAATTTAGGGCGCTTTTGGGGCCTCTTTGGACCCAAAATTCGGGGGTGTTTTGAGGGTCTGGATCCCCTTAAACCTTCCCAAAATTGGTGAGATTTTGGGGGGCGTTTTGAGGGTCCGGGCTCCCCTTCAGTCCCCCAAAATTTCGTGCACTTTTAGGGGTGTTAAGACACCCGATTTCGGAGGTGTTTCCACGCTTTGCGGCCCCTTAAACCACCCCCCACCCCCCCCCAAATTTGGGGGGACATTGCGGGGAGTCTCTGGGTGAGTTTGAGGGTGTGGGGCCCCTTAACCTCCCCCCATCCCCCCCAAATTTGGGAGGATTTTGGGGGTGTTTTAGAGCTGTTTCAGGGGGTTTGATGCCTCCTCAGCCCCCCCCCAAATTTGAGGCGGGGTCGCCCCCCGTCGTTACCTCAGGGAGCGGCGGCGGCTCCAAAATGGCGGCGAGTCCTGAGGGGGAAGGGGGGGGGGGGGGGGGGAGAAGTGGGCGTGGCTTCCCGCCGCGTGACGTCACGCCCTCACTCTTGCCCTCACCCAACATGGCGCTTCGCGCGCTTTTCCCCCGGCGCTTCTGCGCATGCGCCAACCCAAACCCAGCTTTCCTATTGGTTGATTCATTTCCCGCCTCCCCCCCTTGGCCACGCCCCAGTGAGGGTTGCCCTCAGGTAAAATGGCGCTTCCCGCCTTTCCCTCAGGGCGCATGCGCCGCTCTCCGCTGACCAATCAGAAGCCGCGCTTTTGGCGGGCCCGCCCCGTCAGGGTTTAAGCCCCGCCCTCCTTCCCCTCATCCCCTCAGGCCGCCATGATGGCGGCGGCGACCCCGCGGCTGCGGCCGCTGCTCCGCGCCCTGAGGGCTCAGGTGGGGGTTTTGGGGGAAAAATCGGGGTTTTTTGGGAGCGGGAGAAGTTATGACGTCAAGGAGGTGGTGTTGACGTAATAAGCGCACCCCATTTTTCTCCACAGAGGTTTCGGGCTCCCGTGTGGTGCTGCGGAGCCCCCCCCGCGCTGCGCCTGGCCGTGAGGGGGGTGGCGAGCGGCGGAGAGCAGGTGAGGGAAAAGGGGCGGGAAAAAGGAATTTGGGGGGAAATTTGGGGGGTTTTGAGGGGGTTTGGGTGGGAATTGAGGGGTTTAGGGGTGACTTTGAGGGGGTTGGGGTCACATTGAGAGGTTTGGGGTGAGATTTGGGAGTCAAATCTGGCGGGCCCGTGGGGTAAATTTGAGGCTGGGGGTTTAAAATCGGCATTTTTGGGGGGTCCGGGGATGAATTGGGGGCTGGGGTGGGAATTTGGGGGGTTCCGGTGTCCAGTTTGGGGGTCTCGGGGGGGGTTAAATTTGGGGTTGGGGTCGCGGAGGGGCGAATTTGGGGGGAGGTTTGGGGAGTTAAATTTGGGTCAGGTCAAGCTCGGCGGGTTTTGGGTTAAATTTGAAGGGTTTGGGGTCCAATTTTGGGGTTTTGAGTTGAATTTGGGAGGGTCTGGGGTCTAATTTGGGGGGATTTGTGTCAAATTTTGGGGGTTTTGAGTCAAATTTGGATCTGAGATCAAATTTTGGGGGTTTCTAGTCAAATTTTGGGGTCAAATTTGGGGGTTTGGGGTCAAATTTGGATCTGAATTCAAATTTCGGGGATTTTGAGATTAATTTTGGGGGCTTTGGGTCAAAATTGGGGGGTTTTGAGTCAAATTTGGGGGTTTTTGAGTCGAATTTTGGGGTTTTTTGTGTCAAATTTGGATCTGAGATCAAAATTTGGGGGGTTTTGAGTTGAATTTGGGGGTTAAATTTGGGGGTTTGAGTCAAATTTTGGGGATTTTGGGGGATCTTGTGTCAAATACGGATCTGGGATCAAATTTGGGGGGTTTGAGTTGAATTTTGGGGATTTTTGGGGTCAAATTTTAGAGGTTTAGGGTCAAATTTGGATGTGGGATCAAACTTGGGTGGTTCTGAGTTGAATTTGGGTGGGTTTGAGTTGAATTTTGGTGGTTTGGGGTCAAATTTGGATCTGAGATCAAATTTGGGGGGGTTTTGAGTTGAATTTTGGGGTCACATTTGGGGTTTGGGGTCTGGTTTAGGGGGTTTTGAGTCGAATTTGGGGGGGTTGGGTCAAATTTGGGGGTTTGGGGTCAAATTTGGGGTTTTGGGGTCGAATTTGGGTGTGTGACCAAATTTGGGGGATTTTGAGGTGAATTTTGGGGCTTTGGGTCAAAATTGGGGGGTTTGGGGTCAAATTTGGGGGGTTTCGGGCTCAATTTTTGGTCCAGGATCAAATTTGGGGGGTTTTGAGTCAAATTTTAGGGATTTCAGGGTCAAATTTGGGGGATTTTGGGTCAAATTTGGATCTGGGATGAAACTTGGGTGGTTTTGAGTTGAATTTGGGTGGTTTTGTGTCAAATTTTGGGGGTTTTGGGGTCAAATTTGGGCGGTTTTGGGTCAAATTTGGGTCCAGGATCAAACTTGGGTGGTTTTGAGTCAAATTTTGGGCATTTTTGTGTCAAATTTTGGGGATTTGGGGTCAAATTTTGGGGGGTTTTGGGTCAAAGTCGGATCCAAGATCAAACTTGGGTGGTTTTGAGTCAAATTTTGGGCATTTTTGTGTCAAATTTTGGGGATTTGGGGTCAAATTTTGGGGGTTTTGAGTCTAAGTTGGATCCGGGATCAAATTTTGGGGGGTTTTGGGTCAAATTTGGGGGGTTTTGAGTCAAATTTGGATCCGGGATCAAATTTGGGGGGATTTGAGTCAAATTTTGGGGATTTTTGTGTCAAATTTTGGGGATTTTGGGTCAAATTTTGGGGGGTTTTGGGTCAAAGTCGGATCCAAGATCAAACTTTGGTGGTTTTGAGTTGGATTTGGGGATTTTTGTGTTAAATTTTAGGGGTTTTGAGTCAAATTTGGGGGATTTGGGGGGGTTTGGGGTCAAATTTGGATCTGGGATCAAACTTGGGGCGGTTTTGAGTCAAATTTGGGAGATTTTGTGTCAAGTTTTGGGGGTTTTGAGTCAGATTTTGGGGGTTTTTGTGCCAAATATGGATCTGGGATCAAATTTTGGGGGATTTGAGTTGAATTTTGGGGATTTTTGGGTCAAATTTTGGGGATTTTGGGTCAAATTTTGGGCGGTTTTGCGTCAAAGTCGGATCCAAGATTAAACTTTGGTGGTTTTGAGTTGGATTTGGGGATTTTTGTGTCAAATTTTGGGGATTTTGGGTCAAATCTGGGGGGTTTTGAGTCAAAGTTGGATCCGGGATCAAATTTTGGGGGGTTTTGGGTCAAATTTGGGTGGTTTTGAGTCGAATTTGGATCCGGGATCAAATTTGGGGGGATTTGAGTTGAATTTTGGGGATTTTGGGTCAAATTTTGGGGATTTTGGGTCAAATTTGGGTGGTTTTGGGTCAAACTTAGATCTGGGATTAAATTTCGGCAGTTTTGAGTCGAATTTTGGGGATTTTGTGTCAAATTTGGGTGCTTTTCCGTCAAACTTGGCTCCAGGATCAACCCTTAGTGCTTTCAACTCAAATTTTGGGCATTTTTGAGCCAAACTTGAGTATTTCGGGTGAAATTTCGGGGTTTTTCTTCAACTTCCAACCCCACCCCACCCTTCCCTAACCCCCCCTCAAACTTTCCCCCATTTTTTCCCAAATCTGACTTTTTTTTTCCCCCCCATCCCCCCCCTCTTTTAACCCCGTTTTTTTTCCCTCCGCAGCCCCCTCCCCCCCCCGCCCCTCCCCCACCCCTGGACCCCCCCGAATTTGGGGGTCCCGGGGGGGAAATTTGGGGGTCGGGGCGGCTGCAGGAGCTGGGCCTGGGGGGCTCCAGCCCGGTGGGGCTGATCCAGAACCTTCTGGAATGGCTGCACCTGGAGCTGGGAATGCCCTGGTGGGCGGCCATCGCCGCAGGTGCGCGGGGCTGGGGGGGAAAGGGGGGGGTTGGGGAAATTTGGGGGGAAAAAGGGGGGTTTGGGGAAATTTGGGGGGTTTGGGGGGAAATTTGGGGGGAAAATTGGGGATTTTTGGGGGAAAAAATGGGGATTTTGTGGGGAAAAATGGGATTTTTGGGGGGAAATTTGGGGGGAAAAATGGGATTTTTGGGGGAAAAATGTGAGGATTTGGGGGAAATTTGGGGATTTTGGGGGCAAAAATGGGGAATTTGGAGGAAAAATGGGGGTTTTGGGGGGAAATTTGGGGGTTTTGGGGAGAAATTTGGGGATTTTGGGGGGAAAAATGGGGGTTTTGGGGGAAAAATTGAGAGGTTTGGGGGGAAAAAATGGGGATTTTGGGGGGAAATTTGGGGGTTTTCAGGGGAGAAATTGGGATTTTTGGGGGGAAATTTGGGGGTTTTGGGGGAAAGTTTGGGGATTTTGGGGGGAGAAATTGGGATTTTTGGGGGGAAAATTGGGGAAGTTTGGGGGAAGAATGGGGTTTTGGGGGGAGAAATTTGGGGGTTTTGGGGGAATTTGGGGGAAAATTTCAGGGTTTCAGGGGCAAATTTGGGGATTTTGGGGGGAAATTTGGGGGTTTGGGGGGAAATTTGGGGATTTTGGGGGGAAAAATGGGGATTTTGCGGGGGAAATTTGGGGGTTTTGGGGGAAATTTGGGGAGAAAAATGGGGAATTTTGGGGGAAATTTGGGGGTTTTGTGGGGAAATTTGGACGAAATTTTGGGGGGAAACTTGAGGATTTTGGAGAAATTTTTGGGGGAAAAATGGGGATTTTTGGCCAAAATTTGGGGAAAATTTTGGGGGTAAACTGAGGATTTAGGGGGTAAATTTGGGGGATTTAGGGGGTAAATTTGGGGATTTTTGGGGGGATTTGGGGGTCCCGGGGGGGTTTTGGGGTCGGGGCGGCTGCAGGAGCTGGGCCTGGGGGGCTCCAGCCCGGTGGGGCTGATCCAGAACCTTCTGGAATGGCTGCACCTGGAGCTGGGAATGCCCTGGTGGGCGGCCATCGCCGCAGGTGCGCGGGGCTGGGGGGGAAAGGGGGGGTTGGGGAAATTTGGGGGGAAAAAGGGGGGTTTGGGGAAATTTGGGGGGAAAAAGGGGGGTTTGGGAAATTTGGGGGGTTTTGGAGAAAATTTGGGGGGAATATTGGGAATTTTTGGGGGAAAAATGGAGGGTTTGGGGGGAAAAATGGGGAAAATTGGGGGGAAATTTGGGGGGAAAATGGGATTTTTGGGGGGAAAAATGTGAGGTTTTGGGGGGAAAAATGGGGAATTTTGGAGGAGAAAATGGGGGTTTTGGGGGGGAAATTTGGGGATTTTGGGGGAAAATTTGGGGGGAAATTTGGGGGTTTTTGGGGGAAATTTGGGGGGTTTGGGGGGAAATTTGGGGATTTTGGGGGAAAAATGGGGATTTTGGGGGGAAAAATGTGAGGATTTGGGGGAAATTTGAGGGTTTTGGGGGGAGAAATTGGGATTTTTGGAGGGAAACTGGGGGGGAAATTTGGGGTTTTTGGGGGAAATTTGGGGATTTTGGGGGGAAAAAATGGGGATTTTGCGGGGGAAATTTGGGGGTTTTGGGGGAAATTTGGGGAGAAAAATGGGGAATTTTGGGGGAAAAATGGGGAATTTGAGGGGAAAATTTGGGGGTTTTGGGTGGAAAAATGGGATTTTTGGGGGGAAATTTGGGCGGTTTGGGGGGAAAATTGGGGAAATTTGGGTGTTTTGGGGGGAGAAATCGTGGTTTTGTGGGGAAATTTGGATGAAATTTTGGGGGTAACCTGGGGATTTAGGGGGTAAATTTGGGGATTTAGGGGGAAAATTTGGGGGATTTCGGGGGGATTTGGGGGGTCCCGGGGGGGTTTTGGGGTCGGGGCGGCTGCAGGAGCTGGGCCTGGGGGGCTCCAGCCCGGTGGGGCTGATCCAGAACCTTCTGGAATGGCTGCACCTGGAGCTGGGAATGCCCTGGTGGGCGGCCATCGCCGCAGGTGCGCGGGGCTGGGGGGGAAAGGGGGGGGTTGGGGAAATTTGGGGGGAAAAAGGGGGGTTTGGGGAAATTTGGGGGGTTTGGGGGGAAATTTGTGGGGAATATTGGGAATTTTTGGGGGAAAAATGGAGGGTTTGGGGGGAAATTTGGGGATTTTGGGGGGGGTTTTGGGGATTAAATTGGGAAATTTGGGGGGAAATTTGGGGGATTTTAGGGAAAAAAAGTGGGATTTTTGGGGGGAAATTTGGGGGTTTGGGGGGAAAATTGGGGGTTTTGGGGGGAAATTTGGGGGTTTTGGGGGGAAAAAATGGGATTTTGGGGGGAGAAATTGGGATTTTGGGGGGAAAAAAGGGATTTTTGGGGGGAAATTTGGGGGGAAATTTGGGGGTTTTGGGGGAAAAATGGGGGTTTTTGGGAAAAATTTGGGGATTTGGGGGGGAAATTTGGGGGATTTTGGGGGAAAATTTGGGGGGAAATTTGGGGATTTTGGGGGGAAATTTGGGGGTTTGGGGGGAAATTTGGGGGTTTGGGGGGAAAATTTGGGGATTTTGGGGGGAAATTGGGGGAAATTTAGGGGGGAAACTTGAGGGTTTTTGGGGGGAAAATTGAGGAAATTTGGGGGAAGAAACTTGGGGGTTTTGGGGGGAAATTTGGGGATTTTAGGGGAAAAATGGGGAATTTGGGGGAAGAATGGGGTTTTGGGGGGAGAAATTTGGGGGTTTGGGGGTGTTTTGGGGGGAAATTTGGGGGTTTGGGGGGAAAATTTGGGGATTTTGGGGGTAAATTTGGGAGAAATTTTTTGGGGAAAAATGGGGATTTTTGGCCAAAATTTGGGGAAAATTTTGGGGGTAAACTGAGGATTTAGGGGGTAAATTTGGGGGATTTAGGGGGTAAATTTGGGGATTTTTGGGGGGATTTGGGGGTCCCGGGGGGGTTTTGGGGTCGGGGCGGCTGCAGGAGCTGGGCCTGGGGGGCTCCAGCCCGGTGGGGCTGATCCAGAACCTTCTGGAATGGCTGCACCTGGAGCTGGGAATGCCCTGGTGGGCGGCCATCGCCGCAGGTGCGCGGGGCTGGGGGGGAAAGGGGGGGGTTGGGGAAATTTGGGGGGAAAAAGGGGGGTTTGGGGAAATTTGGGGGGTTTGGGGAGAAATTTGGGGGTTTTGGAGAAAATTTGGGGGGAATATTGGGAATTTTTGGGGGAAAAATGGAGGGTTTGGGGGGAAAAATGGGGAAAATTGGGGGGAAATTTGGGGGGAAAATGGGATTTTTGGGGGGAAAAATGTGAGGATTTGGGGGAAATTTGGGGATTTTGGGGGCAAAAATGGGGAATTTGGAGGAAAAA
The DNA here is from genome assembly GCF_041296385.1 of Aphelocoma coerulescens. NCBI lineage: Eukaryota > Metazoa > Chordata > Aves > Passeriformes > Corvidae > Aphelocoma > Aphelocoma coerulescens. Next base: position 834,678 of record NW_027183474.1, read on the forward strand.
AATGGGGTTTTGGGGGGAAATTTGGGGGTTTTGGGGAGAAATTTGGGGATTTTGGGGGGAAAAATGGGGGTTTTGGGGGAAAAATTGAGAGGTTTGGGGGGAAAAAATGGGGATTTTGGTGGGAAATTTGGGGGTTTTTGGGGGAAATTTGGGGGTTTTCAGGGGAGAAATTGGGATTTTTGGGGGGAAATTTGGGGGTTTTGGGGGAAAGTTTGGGGATTTTGGGGGGAGAAATTGGGATTTTTGGGGGGAAAATTGGGGAAGTTTGGGGGAAGAATGGGGTTTTGGGGGGAGAAATTTGGGGGTTTTGGGGGAATTTGGGGGGAATTTGGGGGAAAATTTCAGGGTTTCAGGGGCAAATTTGGGGATTTTGGGGGGAAATTTGGGGATTTGGGGGGAAATTTGGGGATTTTGGGGGGAAAAATGGGGATTTTGCGGGGGAAATTTGGGGGTTTTGGGGGAAATTTGGGGAGAAAAATGGGGAATTTTGGGGGAAATTTGGGGGTTTTGTGGGGAAATTTGGACGAAATTTTGGGGGGAAACTTGAGGATTTTGGAGAAATTTTTGGGGGAAAAATGGGGATTTTTGACCAAAATTTGGGGAAAATTTTGGGGGTAAACTGCAGGTTTAGGTGGTAAATTTGGGGGATTTCGGGGGGATTTGGGGGGTCCCGGGGGGGAAATTTGGGGGTCGGGGCGGCTGCAGGAGCTGGGCCTGGGGGGCTCCAGCCCGGTGGGGCTGATCCAGAACCTTCTGGAATGGCTGCACCTGGAGCTGGGAATGCCCTGGTGGGCGGCCATCGCCGCAGGTGCGCGGGGCTGGGGGGGAAAGGGGGGGTTGGGGAAATTTGGGGGGAAAAAGGGGGGTTTGGGGAAATTTGGGGGGTTTGGGGGGAGAAATTGGGATTTTGGGGGGAAATTTGGGGATTTTTGGGGGGTACATTGGGAAATTTGGGGGAAAATTTGGGGATTTTAGGGAAAAAAATGGGATTTTTGGGGTGAAATTTGGGGATTTTGGGGGAAAAAATGGGGATTTTGGGGGGAAAATTGGGGGAAATTTGGGGGTTTTGGGGGAAATTTGGGAATTTTGGGGGGAAAAATGTGAGGTTTTGGGGGGAAAAATGGGGAATTTTGGAGGAGAAAATGGGGGTTTTGGGGGGAAATTTGGGGATTTTGGGGGAAAATTTGGGGGGAAATTTGGGGGTTTTTGGGGGAAATTTGGGGGGTTTGGGGGGAAATTTGGGGATTTTGGGGGAAAAATGGGGATTTTGGGGGGAAAAATGTGAGGATTTGGGGGAAATTTGAGGGTTTTGGGGGGAGAAATTGGGATTTTTGGAGGGAAACTGGGGGGGAAATTTGGGGTTTTTGGGGGAATTTGGGGATTTTGGGGGGAAAAATGGGGATTTTGCGGGGGAAATTTGGGGGTTTTGGGGGAAATTTGGGGAGAAAAATGGGGAATTTTGGGGGAAAAATGGGGAATTTTTTGGGGAAAATTTGGGGGTTTTGGGTGGAAAAATGGGATTTTTGGGGGGAAATTTGGGGGGTTTGGGGGGAAAATTGGGGAAATTTGGGTGTTTTGGGGGGAGAAATCGTGGTTTTGTGGGGAAATTTGGAGGAAATTTTGGGGGGAAACTGGGGATTTAGGGGGTAAATTTGGGGATTTAGGGGGTAAATTTGGGGGATTTGGGGGGGATTTGGGGGGTCCCGGGGGGGTTTTGGGGTCGGGGCGGCTGCAGGAGCTGGGCCTGGGGGGCTCCAGCCCGGTGGGGCTGATCCAGAACCTTCTGGAATGGCTGCACCTGGAGCTGGGAATGCCCTGGTGGGCGGCCATCGCCGCAGGTGCGCGGGGCTGGGGGGGAAAGGGGGGGGTTGGGGAAATTTGGGGGGAAAAAGGGGGGTTTGGGGAAATTTGGGGGGTTTGGAGAAAATTTGTGGGGAAAATTGGGGGTTTTTGGGGGAAAAAATGGGGATTTTGTGGGGAAAAATGGGATTTTTGGGGGGAAATTTGGGGGGAAAAATGGGATTTTTGGGGGAAAAATGTGAGGATTTGGGGGAAATTTGGGGATTTTGGGGGCAAAAATGGGGAATTTGGAGGAAAAATGGGGGTTTTGGGGGGAAATTTGGGGGTTTTGGGGAGAAATTTGGGGATTTTGGGGGGAAAAATGGGGGTTTTGGGGGAAAAATTGAGAGGTTTGGGGGGAAAAAATGGGGATTTTGTGGGGAAATTTGGGGGTTTTGGGGGAAATTTGGGGGTTTTCAGGGGAGAAATTGGGATTTTTGGGGGGAAATTTGGGGGTTTTGGGGGAAAGTTTGGGGATTTTGGGGGGAGAAATTGGGAATTTTGGGGGGAAAATTGGGGAAGTTTGGGGGAAGAATGGGGTTTTGGGGGGAGAAATTTGGGGGTTTTGGGGGAATTTGGGGGGAATTTGGGGGAAAATTTCAGGGTTTCAGGGGCAAATTTGGGGATTTTGGGGGGAAATTTGGGGGTTTTGGGGGAAAATTTGGGGATTTGGGGGGAAATTTGGGGGAAATTTAGGGGGGGAAACTTGAGGATTTTGGACAAATTTGGTGGGAAAAAATGGGGATTTTTGGCCAAAATTTGGGGAAAATTTTGGGGGTAACCTGGGGATTTAGGGGGTAAATTTGGGGATTTAGGGGGAAAATTTGGGGGATTTCGGGGGGATTTGGGGGGTCCCGGGGGGGTTTTGGGGTCGGGGCGGCTGCAGGAGCTGGGCCTGGGGGGCTCCAGCCCGGTGGGGCTGATCCAGAACCTTCTGGAATGGCTGCACCTGGAGCTGGGAATGCCCTGGTGGGCGGCCATCGCCGCAGGTGCGCGGGGCTGGGGGGGAAAGGGGGGGGTTGGGGAAATTTGGGGGGAAAAAGGGGGGTTTGGGGAAATTTGGGGGGTTTGGAGAAAATTTGTGGGGAAAATTGGGGGTTTTTGGGGGAAAAAATGGGGATTTTGTGGGGAAAAATGGGATTTTTGGGGGGAAATTTGGGGGGAAAAATGGGATTTTTGGGGGAAAAATGTGAGGATTTGGGGGAAATTTGGGGATTTTGGGGGCAAAAATGGGGAATTTGGAGGAAAAATGGGGGTTTTGGGGGGAAATTTGGGGGTTTTGGGGAGAAATTTGGGGATTTTGGGGGGAAAAATGGGGGTTTTGGGGGAAAAATTGAGAGGTTTGGGGGGAAAAAATGGGGATTTTGTGGGGAAATTTGGGGGTTTTGGGGGAAATTTGGGGGTTTTCAGGGGAGAAATTGGGATTTTTGGGGGGAAATTTGGGGGTTTTGGGGGAAAGTTTGGGGATTTTGGGGGGAGAAATTGGGAATTTTGGGGGGAAAATTGGGGAAGTTTGGGGGAAGAATGGGGTTTTGGGGGGAGAAATTTGGGGGTTTTGGGGGAATTTGGGGGGAATTTGGGGGAAAATTTCAGGGTTTCAGGGGCAAATTTGGGGATTTTGGGGGGAAATTTGGGGGTTTTGGGGGAAAATTTGGGGATTTGGGGGGAAATTTGGGGGAAATTTAGGGGGGGAAACTTGAGGATTTTGGACAAATTTGGTGGGAAAAAATGGGGATTTTTGGCCAAAATTTGGGGAAAATTTTGGGGGTAACCTGGGGATTTAGGGGGTAAATTTGGGGATTTAGGGGGAAAATTTGGGGGATTTCGGGGGGATTTGGGGGGTCCCGGGGGGGTTTTGGGGTCGGGGCGGCTGCAGGAGCTGGGCCTGGGGGGCTCCAGCCCGGTGGGGCTGATCCAGAACCTTCTGGAATGGCTGCACCTGGAGCTGGGAATGCCCTGGTGGGCGGCCATCGCCGCAGGTGCGCGGGGCTGGGGGGGAAAGGGGGGGGTTGGGGAAATTTGGGGGGAAAAAGGGGGGTTTGGGGAAATTTGGGGGGTTTGGGGGGAAATTTGGGGGGAATATTGGGAATTTTTGGGGGAAAAATGGAGGGTTTGGGGGGAAATTTGGGGATTTTGGGGGGGGTTTTGGGGATTAAATTGGGAAATTTGGGGGGAAATTTGGGGGATTTTAGGGAAAAAAAGTGGGATTTTTGGGGGGAAATTTGGGGGTTTGGGGGGAAAATTGGGGGTTTTGGGGGGAAATTTGGGGGTTTTGGGGGGAAAAAATGGGATTTTGGGGGGAGAAATTGGGATTTTGGGGGGAAAAAAGGGATTTTTGGGGGGAAATTTGGGGGGAAATTTGGGGGTTTTGGGGGAAAAATGGGGGTTTTTGGGAAAAATTTGGGGATTTGGGGGGGAAATTTGGGGGATTTTGGGGGAAAATTTGGGGGGAAATTTGGGGATTTTGGGGGGAAATTTGGGGGTTTGGGGGGAAATTTGGGGGTTTGGGGGGAAAATTTGGGGATTTTGGGGGGAAATTGGGGGAAATTTAGGGGGGAAACTTGAGGGTTTTGGCCAAAATTTGGGTGTTTTGGGGGTAACCTGGGGATTTTTGGGGGGAAATTTGGGGATTTTGGGGGAAAAAATGGGGATTTTGGGGGGAAAATTGGGGGAAATTTGGGGGTTTTGGGGGAAATGTGGGAATTTTGGGGGGAAAAATAGGGATTTTAGGGGTAAAAATGGGGATTTTGGGGGGAGAAATTGGGATTTCTGGGGGGAAATTTGGGGATTTTGGGGGGAAATTTGGGGGTTTTGGGGGGGAAAATGGGGGTTTTTGGGAAAAATTTGGGGATTTTGGGGGGAAATTTGGGGATTTTGGGGGGAAATTTGGGGGTTTTTGGGGGAAATTTGGGGATTTTGGGGGGAGAATTTTGGGGGAATTTTGGGGAGAAAAATGGGGAATTTTGGGGGGAAATTGGGGGGTTTCAGGGGAAAATTTGGGGGTTTTGGGGGGAAATTTAGGGGGGGAAACTTGAGGATTTTGGACAAATTTGGTGGGAAAAAATGGGGATTTTGGCCAAAATTTGGGTGTTTTGGGGGTAAACTGACGGATTTACGGGGGAAATTTGGGGATTTAGGGGGAAATTTGGGGGAATTTGTGGGGAAGTTTGGGAATTTTGGGGGGAAATTTGGGAGTTTTGGGGGAAATTTGGGGGAAAAATGGGATTTTTGGGGGGGAAAATGTGGGGATTTGGGGGTTTTGGGGGGAAAAATGGGGAAATTTGGAGGAAAAATGGGGGTTTTGGGGGAAATTTGGGGGTTTTGGGGGGAAATTTGGGGGTTTGGGGGGAAAAATGGGGGATTTTGGGGAAATTTGGGGTTTTGGGGGAAATTTGGGGGGTTTGGGGGGAAAATTTGGGGATTTTGGAAGGAAAAATGAGGGAATAATGGGGGGTTTGGAGGGAAATTTGGGGATTTTGGGGGGAAATTTGGGGATTTTTGGGAGGAAATGTGGGGATTCTGGGGAGAAATGTGGGGAATTTTGGGTGCAAAAATGGGGAATTTGGGGGAAAAATGGGGGGTTGGGGAGAAATTTGGGGAATTTGGGGGGAAAAAGGGGGAATTTGGGGGGAGAAATTGGGGGGAAATTTGGGGATTTTAGGGGTAGAAATGGGGATTTTGGGGGGAAATTTGGGAAGAGAAATGGGGATTTTGGGGTGGGAAATTTGGGTCTTTTGGGGCGAATTTTGATGCTTTTGGGGGAGAAAATTTTGATTTAGCGGGGCAAAAATTTGCCGATTTCCCGCTCCGAAACCGCCGATTTCGGGTGGAATTTCCGGATTTCGGCGGGGATATTTTTTTCCTTGTGAAGCTCCCCTTCCTCCCCAGCGGATTTTGGGGTGAATTGGGGCGATTTTGGGGGGTTTTTGGTGCGTTTTTTGCAGGCACGGTGGGCGCGCGGGCGCTGCTGCTGCCGCTGGTGGTGCGAGGGCAGCGCGAGGCCGCCCGGCTGGGCCGGCACCTCCCGCAGCTGCAGCGGCTCTCGCGGCGCCTGGCGCAGGCGCGGCGCGGCAACGACCACAGCCAAGGTGCCGAAAGCGGGGGGGAAATGGGGGGAAAAAGGGGGGGAAAAAGGGGGGGAAATAATGGGGGAGAAATGGGGGAAAAATGGGGGAAATAATGGGGGAAAAAGGGGGAAAAATGGGGGAGAAATGGGGGAATAATGGGGGCAAAAATGGGGGGAAAATGGGGAAAAAATGTGGGAAAAAAGGGGTAAAATGGGGAATAAATGGGGAAAAAACGGGGGGAAAATGGGGGAAATAATGGGGGAGAAATGGGGGGAAAATGGGGAAAAACAGGGAAAAGATGGGAAAAAATGGGGAAAAAAATGGGGCTAAAATGGGAAAAAATGGGGATAAAATGGGGGAAAAACAGGGAAAAAATGGGGGAAAGAATGGGGCAAAAATGGGGGAAAAATGGAGAGAAATGGGGGAAGAATGGGGAAAAATGGGGAAAAAATGGGGGAAAGAATGGGGGAAAAATGGGGGAAAAATGGGGGAGAAATGGAGAAAAACAGGGAAAAAAATAGGAAAAAATGGAGAAAAAATGGGGGGAAAATGGGGAAAAAACGGGAAAATGGGGAAATAATGGGGAATAAATGGGGAAAATCAGGGAAAAAATGGGGAAAGAACAGAGGAAAAATGGGGAAAAAAATAGGAAAAAATGGGAAAAAATGGAGAAAAAACGGGGCAAAAATGGAGAAAAAAACGGGGCTAAAATGGGAAAAAAACGGGGAGAAATGGTGAAAAAATGGGGGAGAAATGGGGAATAATGGAGAAAAAATGGGGGAAAAATAGGGCTGAAATGGGAAAAAATGAGGGAAAAATGGGGAAAAAATGGGAAAAAATGGAGAAAAAGTGGGGAAAAAATGGGGAAAAAAAGGGGAAAAAAAGGTGAGAAGTGGTGAAAAAGTGGGGCAAAAGCGGGACTGAAGCGCGGGCGCAGCGGGCGAGCGGCGGGGCGGGGGCGGGGGCGGGGCGGGGCTCCCGCGGCTGCAGCGGCTCTCGCGGCGCCTGGCGCAGGCGCGGCAACGAGCACAGCCAAGGTGCCAAAAGTGGGGGAAATGGGGGGAAAAAGGGGGGGAAATGGGGGAATAATGGGGGAAATAATGGGGGAAAAAAGAGAAAAAACTGGGGAAAAAAATGGGGGAGAAATGGGGGAAAAGGGGGGGAAAGAATGGGGGAAAAAGGGGGAAATAATGGGGGAGAAATGGGGGGATAATGGGGGAGAAATGGGGAAAACCGGGGGAAAAATGGGGAAAAAATGGGGGAGAAATGGGGGGAAAATGGGGAGAAAATGGGGGAAAATTGGGGTGAAAACGGGGAAAAAATGGGGAAAAAAATGGGGCTGAAATAGAGAAAAAATGGTGAAAAAGTGGAGAAAAAACTGGGGCTAAAATGGGAAAAAAACAGGGAAAAAATGGGAAAAAGCGGGGGAAAAAGGGGGGGGAATGGGGAGAAAATGGGGAAAAATGGGGAAAAAATGGGGAGAAAATGGGGAAAAAATGGGGGAAAATGGGGAAAAAATGGGGGAAAAAAGGGGTAAAATGGGGGAAAGAATTGGGAAAAAAGGGGGCAAAAATGGGGGGAAAAGGGGGAGAAAATGGGGAAAAAACGGGAGAGAAATGGGGAGAAAATGGGGGAAAGAATGGGGGAAAATGGGGGGAAAATGGGGAAATAATGGGTGAGAAATGGGGAAAAAATGGGGGAAAATGGGGAAAAAATGGGGGAAAATGGGGAAAAAATGGGGGAAAGAATGGGGGAAAAAAGAGAAAAAAGTGGGGAGAAATGGGGGAATAATGGGGGAGAAATGGGGGAATAATGGGGGGAAAATGGGGGGAAAATGGGGAAGAAATGGGGAGAAAATGGGGAAAGAATGGGGAGAAAATGGGAAAAAATGGGGGAAAGCGGGGGAAAAATGGGGGGAAATGGGGGAGAAAATGGGGAAAAAACGGGAGAGAAATGGTGAGAAAATGGGGGAAATAATGGGGAAAAAATGGGGAAAGAATGGGGAGAAAATGGGAAAAAATGGGGGAAAGCGGGGGAAAAATGGGGGGAAAAGGGGGAGGAAATGGGGAAAAAACGGGAGAGAAATGGGGAGAAAATGGGGGAGAAATGGGGGGAGAAAATGGGGAAAAATGGGGGAGAAATGGGGGGAAATGGGGGAGAAATGGGGAAAAAATGGGGGGAAAATGGGGAGAAAATGGGGGAAATAATGGGGGGAAATGGGGAAAAAATGGGGGAAATAATAGGGAAAAAATGGGGGAAAGAATGGGGGAAAAATGGGGAAAGAATGGGAAAAAATGGGGAGAAATGGGGAAAAGTGGGGGAAATAATGGGGGGAAATGGGGAGAAAATGGGGAAAAATGGGAGAGAAATGGTGAGAAAATGGGGGAAATAATGAGGAAAAAATGGGGCAAAAATGGGGGAAAGAATGGGGGAAAAATGGGGAAAGAATGGGGGAAAAATGGGGGGAATAATGGGGAGAAAATGGGGGAGAAATGGGGGAGAAATGGGGAAAAATGGGGGAGAAATGGGGAGAAAATGGGGGAGAAATGGGGAGAAAACGGGGAAAAAATGGGGAGAAAATGGGAAAAAATGGGGGAAAGCGGGGGAAAAATGGGGGGAAAAGGGGGAGAAAATGGGGAAAAAACGGGAGAGAAATGGTGAGAAAATGGGGGAAATAATGGGGAGAAAATGGGGGAAAGAATGGGGGAAAAATGGGGAAAAAATGGGGGAAAATGGGGCAAAAATGGGGGAAAGAATGGGGGAAAAATGGGGAAAGAACGGGGAAAAATGAGGGGAAATGGGGAAAAAATGGGGGAAAATGGGGAGAATGAGGGAGAAATGGGGAAAAAACGGGAAAATGAGGGAAAGAATGGGGGGAAATGGGGGAAAGAATGGGGAAAAAGTGGGGAAAAAATGGGGAAAAAACAGGGAAAAAATGGGGAAAAAATAGTAAAAAATGGGAAAAAATGGGGGAAAAATGGGGGAAAAATGGGGGAGAAATGGGGGAAAATGGGGGGAGAAAATGGGGGAAACTGGGGGAAAAATGGGGGAAAAATGGGGAAAAATGGGGGAAAAATGGGGAGAAAATGGGGAAAAAATGGGGGAAAAATGGGGGAAAATGGGGGAAAGAATGGGGGAAAAATGGGGGGAAAATGGGGAAAAGCGGGGGAAAAAGGGGGAGAAAATGGGGAAAAGGGGGGGAAAAATGGGGAAGAAATGGGGAAAAAATGGGGAAAAAATGGGGGGAAAATGGGGGAAAAATGGGGAGAAAACGGGGAAAAAATGGGGGGAAAATGGGGAGAAAATGGGGGAGAAATGGGGAGAAAATGGGGGAAATAATGGGGAGAAAATGGGGAAAAAATGGGGGAAAATGGGGCAAAAATGGGGGAAAGAATGGGGGAAAATGAGGGGAAATGGGGAAAAAATGGGGGAAAATGGGGAGAATGGGGGAGAAATGGGGAAAAAACGGGAAAATGAGGGAAAGAATGGGGGGAAATGGGGGAAAGAATGGGGAAAAAGGAAGGGGAGAAATGGGGGAAAAATGGGGGAGAAATGGGGAAAAAACGGGGCAAAAATGGGGAAAAGTGGGGGAAAAATGGGGGAGAAATGGGGAAAAAATGGGGGGAAAATGGGGAAAAATGAGGGAGAAAATGGGGGAAAAATGGGGAGAAATGGGGAGAAAATGGAGAAAAACGGGAGAGAAATGGTGAGAAAATGGGGGAAATAATGGGGAGAAAATGGGGAAAAAATGGGGAAAATAATGGGGAAAAAATGGGGGAAAATGGGGCAAAAATGGGGGAAAGAATGGGGGAAAAATGGGGAAAGAACGGGGAAAAATGAGGGGAAATGGGGAAAAAATGGGGGAAAATGGGGAGAATGGGGGAGAAATGGGGAAAAAACGGGAAAATGAGGGAAAGAATGGGGGGAAATGGGGGAAAGAATGGGGAAAAAGTGGGGGAGAAATGGGGGAAAAATGGGGGAGAAATGGGGAAAAAACGGGGCAAAAATGGGGAAAAGTGGGGGAAAAATGGGGGAGAAATGGGGGAAAAATGGGGAAAAAATGGGGAAAAGCGGGGGAAAAATGGGGAAAAAATGGGGGGAAAATGGGGAAAAATGGGGAAAGAACGGGGGAAAATGGTGAAAAAATGGGGGAATAATGGGGAAAAACGGGGGAAAATGGGGGAAAGAATGGGGAAAAAGTGGGGGAAAAATGGGGAGAAAATGGGGAGAAAATGGAGAAAAACGGGGCAAAATGGGGGAGAAATGGGGGAAAAATGGGGAGAAAATGGGGAAAAGCGGGGGAAAAATGGGGCGGAAATGGGGAGAAAATGGGGAAAACAATGGGGGAGAAATGGGGAAAGATGGGGAAAAAATGGGGAAAAAATGGGGAAATAATGGGGGAAAAATGGGGAGAAATGGGGGAAAAATAGGGGAGAAAATGGGGAAAAAATGGGGGAAAAACGGGGAAAAAAACGGGAAAAATGGGGGGAAAATGGGGGAAATAATGGGGGAGAAATGGGGAAAAAATGGGGGAGAAATGGGGAAAAGCAGGGGAAAAATGGGGAAAAATGGGGAAAAAACAGGGCAAAAATGGGGGGGAAATGGGGAGAAAATGGGGAGAAAATGGGGGAGAAACGGTGAAAAAATGGGGGGAAAAAGGAGAAAAAACGGGGGAAAAAGTGGGGGAAAATGGGGGAAAGTGGGGGAAAAATGGGGGAGAAATGGGAAAAAATGGGGAAAAAACGGGGAAAAAAATGGGGAAAAATGGAGGAAAATGGGGAAAAAATGGGAAAAAATGAGGAAAAATGGAGAAAAAAATGGCAAAAGTGCAGAAAAAAGCGGGGCTGAAATGGGGAAACCAGGGGAAAATGGGAAAAACGAGGAAAAAATGGGGAAAAATGCTGAAAAAACTGGGAAAAAAATGGTGAAAGGTGGTGAAAAAATGGGGAAAAACCAGAGAAAAAACGGTGAAAAAATAGGAAAAAAAGGGGATAAAATGGTGAAAAAATGAGGATAAAAATGGGGGAAAAACTAAAAATGGTGGAAAGGGGCGTGGCTTAAGGCTCTTGGGGCGTGGCCTTAAAAATTGGGAGGTTTTGGTGAAATTTGGGTGGAAAAAGGGGAAAAAATGGGGGGGAAAAAAAGGGAAAACTGATGGAAAAGGGGGCGTGGCTTAAGGGTTTGGGGGCGTGGCCTAATTGGGAGTGGGCGTGGCTTCAAATTGGGTCTCAAATGAGGGAAATTTGGTTAAAAACGGGGAAAACTGAGGAAATTCAAAGGGGCGTGGCCAATTATGGGCCCCAAAATCACCCTGATTTGCATGAAAAGAGGCGTGGCCTCCCCATTTTGCCTTATATGGGCGTGGCCTCTTAAAGGGGCCGCGCCCTATTTTTAATTTTTGGTGTTTTTTCCTTTTTTTGGCGGTTTTGTTGTTTATTTGAGGGGCGTGGCTTGGCAGGGGTGGGTGTGGCTTGCTGGCCACGCCCCCTCCGGGCTGACCACGCCCCCTTTTTTAACCCCTCAGTGGCCATGGCGTACGCGGAGCTGGCGGCGTATCAGCGGCGCCACAACGTGAATCCGCTCCGGGGTTTCCTGGTGCCCCTGGTGCAGGTTTGGGAACGGCCCAAAATATCCCCAAAAAATCCCCAAAAAGTCCCCAAAACCGTCCCAAAAAAATCCTAAAAGTTCCTAAAAAAATTGTAGAAATTTCCTGAAAAATCTCTAAAAAATTTCGCTAAGGATTCTCAAAAAGTTCCTAAAAAATTCTTGAAACATTTCTTAAAAATCCTAAAAAAATGCCCAAAAAATCAAAAAAAAAATCCCAAAAAATTCCCCAAAGGATTCCCAAAAAATTCCCAAAAACTCCCCAAAAAATCCCCAAAAGCATCCCAAAAAAATCCTAAAAGTTCTGGAAAAAAATTGTAGAAATTCCCCAAAAAATCCCTAAAAAATTTCCCTAAGGATTCTCAAAAAATTCCTAAAAAACTCTTGAAACGTTTCTTAAAAAATTCTGAAAAATGCCCAAAAAATCAAAAAAAAAATCCCAAAAAATGCCCAAAAAATTCCCCAAAATTCCCCAAAGGACTCCCAAAAAATCCCCCCAAAATGCCCAAAAAATCCTAAAAAAATCCCAAATATTCCACAAAAAATCCGCAAAAGATTCCTAAAAAAATGCGAAAAAAATGCCAGAAAATCCAAAAAAAAATCTCCAAAAAATCCTCAAATAATCCTAAAAAAATCCCAAAAATTCCACAAAAAATGCCACAAAAGATACCCCCAAAAAATCCTAAAAAAGTCCCCAAAAATGCCCAAAAAATTCCCCAAAATTCCCCAAAGAATTCCTAAAAAAATCCAAAAAAAATCCCAAAAAATCCCCAAAAAATCCCCAAAAAAATCCTAAAAAATTCCAGGTTTTTTTCCCAAACTTGCAAAGACTTTTCCCTGCTTTTGGGGGGTCCCAGACCGCAAAAATCCCCTTTAAAAATCCTAAAAAATCACAAAAAATCCCCAAATAATCCTAAAAAATCCCCCAAAAATGCAAAAAAAAATCCTAAAAAATCCCAAAAAATCTCCCAAAAAAATCCTAAAAAATTCCAGTTTGTATCCCAAACCTTCCCAGATTTTTCCCTGATTTTGGGGGATCCCAGACCCCAAAAATCCCCTTTAAAAACCCTAAAAAATCCCCAAAAAACCCTCTAAAAATCCTGAAAAATCCTAAAATAATCCCAAAAAAATCCAAAACAATTGCCCAAAAAATTCTCAAAATAATCCCCAAAAATTCCAGTTTTTTTCCCAAACTTTCCTAGATTTTTCCCTGATTTTGGGGCGTCCCAGACCCCAAAAATCCCCTTTAAAAATCCTAAAAAATCACCAAAAATCCCCCAAAATCCTAAAAAAATCCCAAAAAAATCCTAAAAAAACTCCAAAAAATCCTAAAAAATTCCGGTTTTTTTCCCAAACTTTCCCAGATTTTTCCCTGATTTTGGGGGGCTCCCAGACCCCAAAAACCCCTTTTAAAAATCCTAAAAAATCACCAAAAAATCCCCAAAAATCGCGAAAAAATCCTAAAAAAACCCCAAAAAATCCTAAAAAAAAATCTGAAAAAATTCCTAAAAAATCCCCAAAAAAATCCTAAAAAATTCCTGGATTTTTCCGAAATTTTTCTGGATTTTTCCCTTGTTTTGGGGCATCCCAGACCCAAAAATTCCGTTTTAAAAATCATAAAAAAATGCAAAAAAAAATCTCAAAAAATCCCCCAAAAAATCCTAAAAAATTCCAATTTTTTTCCCAAACTTTCCCAGATTTTTCCCTGATTTTGGGGGTCCTAGACCCCAAAAATTTCATTTAAAAATCCTAAAAAATCCACAAAAAAATCTCTAAAAATCCTAAAAAAATCCTAAAAAAACCCCAAAAAATCCTAAAAAAAAATCCCAAAAAATCCCCAAAAAATCCCCAAAAAAATCCTAAAAAATTCCAGGTTTTTTTCCCAAACTTGCAAAGACTTTTCCCTGCTTTTGGGGGGTCCCAGACCGCAAAAATCCCCTTTAAAAATCCTAAAAAATCACAAAAAATCCCCAAATAATCCTAAAAAATCCCCCAAAAATGCAAAAAAAAATCCTAAAAAATCCCAAAAAATCTCCCAAAAAAATCCTAAAAAATTCCAGTTTGTATCCCAAACCTTCCCAGATTTTTCCCTGATTTTGGGGGATCCCAGACCCCAAAAATCCCCTTTAAAAACCCTAAAAAATCCCCAAAAAACCCTCTAAAAATCCTGAAAAATCCTAAAATAATCCCAAAAAAATCCAAAACAATTGCCCAAAAAATTCTCAAAATAATCCCCAAAAATTCCAGTTTTTTTCCCAAACTTTCCTAGATTTTTCCCTGATTTTGGGGCGTCCCAGACCCCAAAAATCCCCTTTAAAAATCCTAAAAAATCACCAAAAATCCCCCAAAATCCTAAAAAAATCCCAAAAAAATCCTAAAAAAACTCCAAAAAATCCTAAAAAATTCCGGTTTTTTTCCCAAACTTTCCCAGATTTTTCCCTGATTTTGGGGGGCTCCCAGACCCCAAAAACCCCTTTTAAAAATCCTAAAAAATCACCAAAAAATCCCCAAAAATCGCGAAAAAATCCTAAAAAAACCCCAAAAAATCCTAAAAAAAAATCTGAAAAAATTCCTAAAAAATCCCCAAAAAAATCCTAAAAAATTCCTGGATTTTTCCGAAATTTTTCTGGATTTTTCCCTTGTTTTGGGGCATCCCAGACCCAAAAATTCCGTTTTAAAAATCATAAAAAAATGCAAAAAAAAATCTCAAAAAATCCCCCAAAAAATCCTAAAAAATTCCAATTTTTTTCCCAAACTTTCCCAGATTTTTCCCTGATTTTGGGGGTCCTAGACCCCAAAAATTTCATTTAAAAATCCTAAAAAATCCACAAAAAAATCTCTAAAAATCCTAAAAAAATCCTAAAAAAACCCCAAAAAATCCTAAAAAAAAATCCCAAAAAATCCCCAAAAAATCCCCAAAAAAATCCTAAAAAATTCCAGGTTTTTTTCCCAAACTTGCAAAGACTTTTCCCTGCTTTTGGGGGGTCCCAGACCGCAAAAATCCCCTTTAAAAATCCTAAAAAATCACAAAAAATCCCCAAATAATCCTAAAAAATCCCCCAAAAATGCAAAAAAAAATCCTAAAAAATCCCAAAAAATCTCCCAAAAAAATCCTAAAAAATTCCAGTTTGTATCCCAAACCTTCCCAGATTTTTCCCTGATTTTGGGGGATCCCAGACCCCAAAAATCCCCTTTAAAAACCCTAAAAAATCCCCAAAAAACCCTCTAAAAATCCTGAAAAATCCTAAAATAATCCCAAAAAAATCCAAAACAATTGCCCAAAAAATTCTCAAAATAATCCCCAAAAATTCCAGTTTTTTTCCCAAACTTTCCTAGATTTTTCCCTGATTTTGGGGCGTCCCAGACCCCAAAAATCCCCTTTAAAAATCCTAAAAAATCACCAAAAATCCCCCAAAATCCTAAAAAAATCCCAAAAAAATCCTAAAAAAACTCCAAAAAATCCTAAAAAATTCCGGTTTTTTTCCCAAACTTTCCCAGATTTTTCCCTGATTTTGGGGGGCTCCCAGACCCCAAAAACCCCTTTTAAAAATCCTAAAAAATCACCAAAAAATCCCCAAAAATCGCGAAAAAATCCTAAAAAAACCCCAAAAAATCCTAAAAAAAAATCTGAAAAAATTCCTAAAAAATCCCCAAAAAAATCCTAAAAAATTCCTGGATTTTTCCGAAATTTTTCTGGATTTTTCCCTTGTTTTGGGGCATCCCAGACCCAAAAATTCCGTTTTAAAAATCATAAAAAAATGCAAAAAAAAATCTCAAAAAATCCCCCAAAAAATCCTAAAAAATTCCAATTTTTTTCCCAAACTTTCCCAGATTTTTCCCTGATTTTGGGGGTCCTAGACCCCAAAAATTTCATTTAAAAATCCTAAAAAATCCACAAAAAAATCTCTAAAAATCCTAAAAAAATTCTAAAAAAACCCCAAAAAATCCTAAAAAAAAATCTGAAAAAATTCCTAAAAAATCCCAAAAAAAATCCTAAAAAATTCCGGTTTTTTTCCCAAACTTTCCCAGATTTTTCCCTGATTTTGGGGGGCTCCCAGACCCCAAAAACCCCTTTTAAAAATCCTAAAAAATCACCAAAAAATCCCCAAAAATCCCGAAAAAATCCTAAAAAAACCCCAAAAAATCCTAAAAAAAAATCTGAAAAAATTCCTAAAAAATCCCCCAAAAAATCCTAAAAAATTCCTGGATTTTTCCGAAATTTTTCTGGATTTTTCCCTTGTTTTGGGGCATCCCAGACCCAAAAATTCCGTTTTAAAAATCATAAAAAAATGCAAAAAAAAATCTCAAAAAATCCCCCAAAAAATCCTAAAAAATTTCAATTTTTTTCCCAAACTTTCCCAGATTTTTCCCTGATTTTGGGGGTCCTAGACCCCAAAAATTTCATTTAAAAATCCTAAAAAATCCACAAAAAAATCTCCAAAAATCCTAAAAAAATCCTAAAAAAACCCCAAAAAATCCTAAAAAAAAATCTGAAAAAAATCCTAAAAAATCCCCAAAAAAATCCTAAAGATTCCTGGATTTTTCCGAAATTTTTCTGGATTTTTCCCTCGTTTTGGGGCATCCCAGACCCAAAAATTCCGTTTTAAAAATCATAAAAAAATGCAAAAAAAATCTCAAAAAATCCCAAAAAAATTCTCAGAAATTCCAGTTTTTTTCCCAAACTTTCCCAGATTTTTGCCTGATTTTGGGGGGGTCCCAGACCCTAAAAATCTCATTTAAAAATCCTAAAAAAATGCAAAAAAAAATCCCAAAAAATCCTAAAAAAATCCAAAAAAACCCTAAAAAAATACCAAAAAATTCCCAAAAAATCCTAAAAAATTCCAATTTTTTTCCCAGACTTTCCCAGATTTTTCCCTGATTTTGGGGCATCCCAGACCCCAAAAATCCCCTTTAAAAACCCTAAAAAATCACCAAAAATCCTAAAAAATCCCAAAAAAATCCTAAAAAAATCCTAAAAAATCCTAAAAAAATCCCAAAAAATTCCCTAAAAAAAATCCTAAAAAATTCCAGTTTTTATCCCAAACTTTCCCAGGTTTTTCCCTGATTTTGGGGGTCCCAGACCCCAAAAATCCCCTTTAAAAATCCTAAAAAATCAGAAAAAAATCCTCAAAAATCCTAAAAAAATCCTAAAATAATCCCAAAAAAATCCAAAACAATTGCCCAAAAAATTCTCAAAAAAATCCCCAAAAATTCCAGTTTGTTTCCCAAACTTTCCCAGATTTTTCCCTGATTTTGGGGGGGTCCCAGACCCTAAAAATCTCATTTAAAAATCCTAAAAAAATGCAAAAAAAAATCCCAAAAAATCCTAAGAAAATCCAAAAAAACCCTAAAAAAATCCCAAAAAATTCCCAAAAAATCCTAAAAAATTCCATTTTTTTTCCCAAACTTTCCCAGATTTTTCCCTGATTTTGGGGCATCCCAGACCCCAAAAATCCTCTTTAAAAATCCTAAAAAATCAGCAAAAAATCCCCAAAAATCCTAAAAAAATCCTAAAATAATCCGAAAAAAATCCAAAACAATTGCCCAAAAAATTCTCAAAAAAATCCCCAAAAATTCCAGTTTGTTTCCCAAACTTTCCCAGATTTTTCCCTGATTTTGGGGGATCCCAGACCCCAAAAATCTCATTTAAAAATCCTAAAAAAATGCAAAAAAAATCCCCAAAAAATCCTAAAAAAAATCCAAAAAAAATCCCAAAAAATTCCCAAAAAATCCTAAAAAATTCCAGCTTTTTTCCCAAACTTTCCCAGATTTTTCCCTGATTTTGGGGGGGTCCCAGACCCCAAAAATCCCCTTTAAAAACCCTAAAAAATCACCAAAAATCCCCAAAAATCCTAAAAAAATCCCAAAAAATTCCCTAAAAAAATCCTAAAAAATTCTAGTTTTTATCCCAAACTTTCCCAGATTTTTCCCTGATTTTGGGAGGCTCCCAGACCCCAAAAATCCCTTTTAAAAATCCTAAAAAATCACCAAAAAATCCCCAAAAATCCTAAAAAAACCCTAAAAAAATCCTAAAAAATCCTAAAAAAATCCCAAAAAATTCCCCAAAAAAATCCTAAAAAATTCCGGTTTTTATCCCAAACTTTCCCAGATTTTTCCCTGATTTTGGGGGGTCCCAGACCCCAAAAATCCCCTTTAAAAACCCTAAAAAATCCCCAAAAAATCCTCTAAAAATCCTCTAAAAATCCTAAAATAATCCCAAAAAAATCCAAAACAATTGCCCAAAAAATTCTCAAAAAAATCCCCAAAAATTCCAGTTTGTTTCCCAAACTTTCCCAGATTTTTCCCTGATTTTGGGGGTCCTAGACCCCAAAAATTTCATTTAAAAATCCTAAAAAATCCACAAAAAAATCTCCAAAAATCCTAAAAAAATCCTAAAAAAACCACAAAAAATCCTAAAAAAAAATCCGAAAAAATTCCTAAAAAATCCCCAAAAAAATCCTAAAAAATTCCGTTTTTTTTCCCAAACTTTCCCAGATTTTTCCCTGATTTTGGGGGTCCCAGACCCCAAAAATCCCTTTTAAAAATCCTAAAAAATCACCAAAAAAATCTCCAAAAATCCTAAAAAAATCCTAAAAAAAACCCAAAAAATCCTAAAAAAAAATCTGAAAAAAATCCTAAAAAATCCCCAAAAAAATCCTAAAGATTCCTGGATTTTTCCGAAATTTTTCTGGATTTTTCCCTCGTTTTGGGGCATCCCAGACCCCAAAATTCCGTTTTAAAAATCATAAAAAAATGCAAAAAAAAATCTCAAAAAATCCCAAAAAAAATCCTAAAAAATTCCAGTTTTTTTCCCAAACTTTCCCAGATTTTTCCTTGATTTTGGGGGGGTCCCAGACCCTAAAAATCTCATTTAAAAATCCTAAAAAATCCACAAAAAAATCCCCAAATAATCTTTAAAAAATCCTAAAAAAATCCTAAAAAATCCTAAAAAAATCCCAAAAAATCCCCAAAAAATCCGAAAAAATTCCCTTTTTTTCCCCCAAACTTCCCAAAATTCCCTCTAATTTTGGGGGGGTCCCAGACCCCCCTTTTCGTGTCGTTCTTCCTGGCCTTGCAGGGGATGGCGGCGGCGCCGGTGCCGGGGTTCCTGCAGGGGGGGCTGGGCTGGTTCCCCAATTTGGCCGCCCCCGACCCCTTCTACGTCCTGCCCGTGCTGGTCACCGCCTCCACCTGGCTCGTGCTCGAGGTTTTGGGGCCAAAAAAGGCGATTTTGGGCAAAAAGATGGCGAGGGGGGGAAAAAAAACGGGGGTTTTAGGGGGGAAAATGGGGATTTTTGGGAGGAAAATGGGATTTTGGGGGGGAAATTTGGGGCTTGGGGGGGAAATTTGGGGGTTTGGGAGGGAAATTTGGGGGTTTGGGAGGAAATTTGGGGGTTTGGGAGGGAAATTTGGGGGTTTGGGAGGAAATTTGGGGGTTTTGGGGGAAAAATGGGGAATTTAGGGAAAAAACGGATTTTGGAAGAAAAATGGGGATTTTTAGGGGAAAATAGGGATTTTTGGGGGAAAAATGGGGATTTTTGGGGTAAAAATGGGATTTTGGGGGGAAAATTGGGGGTTTTGGGGATAAAATGGGAATTTTGGGGTGAAAAATGGGGATTTAGGGGAAAAAAAGGATTTTGGGGAAAAAATGGGAAATTTGGGGTAAAAATGGGGGTTTGGAGAGAAAAATGGGAAATTGGGGAGGAAAATGGGGATTTTAGAGGGAAGAAGAGTAACTTGGGGGGAAAAACGGGGATTTGGGGGGAAATTTGGGGGTTTTGGGGGAAAAAGGGATTTTTGGGGAAAAATTGGGGAATTTAGGGAAAACCGGGGATTTTGGAAGATAAATGGGGATTTTTAGGGGAAAATGGGGATTTTTGGGGTAAAAATGGGGATTTTTGGGGTAAAAACGGGATTTTGAGGGGAAATTTGGGGGTTTTGGGGGGAAAATAGGGAATTTTGGGGGAAAATACTGGGATTTGGGGGCAAAAATGGGGAATTTTGGGGGAAAATATTAGGACTTGGGGTAAAAATGGGGATTTGGGGGCAGAAATGGGAAT
The DNA here is from genome assembly GCF_041296385.1 of Aphelocoma coerulescens. Taxonomy (NCBI): domain Eukaryota; kingdom Metazoa; phylum Chordata; class Aves; order Passeriformes; family Corvidae; genus Aphelocoma; species Aphelocoma coerulescens. The sequence continues at coordinate 854,248 of NW_027183474.1, forward strand.
TTAGAGAGGAAAATAAGGATTTGGGTGAAAAAATGGGGATTTTGGAGGGAAAAATGGGGTGTTTGGGGGAAAATACTGGGATTTGGGGGAAAATGGGGATTTTTGGGGCAAAAAAGGGAATTTGGGGAGGAAAATAAGGATTTCAGGGGGAAAATGGGGATTTTGGAGGGAAAAATGGGGATTTTGGGGGAAAATGGGACTTTGGGGAGGAAAATGGGGATTTGGGGGAAAAAATGGGGATTTGGGAAAAAACGGGGATTTTTGGGGGAAAAATGGGGATTGTGGGGGAAAATACTGGGATTTGGGGGAAAAATGGGGATTTTTGGGGCCAGAAAGAGAATTTGGGGAGGAAAATATTGGGATTTTGGGGAAAATGGAGATTTTTGGGGTAAAAATGGGGAATTTGGGGAGGAAAATGGGAATTTGGAGGAAAACATGCGGATTTTGGGAAGTTCTACCCGAACTAACGGGGAAAGGGGGTGGGGAATCTTTATGCAAATGAGGGGGCGTGGCTAATTAGAGTTCGCTCTGCCCGCAGCTGGGGGCGGAGACGGGTGTGTCAGCGCCGGGGGCGGGGCCTGTCCGTCAAATCCTGAGGCTCCTCCCCCTTTTCTTCCTGCCCTTCATCCTCCACTTCCCCACCGTGAGTCGGGGGCGGGGCCATTTACAAGGGGGGTGTGGTCACTTTAAATTTGGGTGTGGTCGCTTTAAATTTAGGTGTGGTCACTTTAAATGGGGTGTGGTCACTTTAAGAGGGGGTGTGGTCACTTTAAATGGGGTGTGGTCACTTTAAAAGGGTGTGTGGTCACTTTAAAAGGGGGGTGGGGTCACTTGAAGAGGAGCGTGGTCACTTTAAATGGGGTGTGGTCACTTTAAATGGGGCGTAGTCACTTTAAAAAGAGTGGGGTCACTTTAAGAGGAGCGTGGTCACTTTAAATGGGGTGTGGTCACTTTAAATTTGGGTGTGGTCACTAAATGGGGTGAGGTCACTTTAAAAGGGGGTGTGGTCACTTTAAAAGGGGTGGGGTCAGTTTAAGAGGAGCGTGATCACTTTAAATGGGGCGTGGTCACTTTAAAAGGTGGTGTGGTCACTTTAAAAGGGCGTGGGGTCACTTTAAATGGGGTGTGGTCACTTTCAAAGGAGTAGGGTCACTTTAAGAGGAGCATGGTCACTTTAAATGGGGTGTGGTCACTTTAAAAGGGGGTGGGGTCACTTTAAGAGGAGTGGGGTCAGTTTAAGAGGAGCGTGGTCACTTTAAATGGGGTGTGGTCACTTTAAGAGGGGGTGTGGTCACTTTAAATTGGGGTGCGGTCATTTTTAAAGGGGCGTGGTCCCTTGAAAAGCTGTGGTCACTTTAAATGGGGTGTGGTCCCTTTAAGAGGAGGTGTGGTCATTTTAAAGGGGATGTGGCCACTGTTATAAGGGGTGTGGCCACTTTTAAAGGGGCGTGTTCACTTTAAATGGGGTGCGGTCCCTTTAAAAGGGGTGTGGTCACTTGAAAAGGGGGTGTGGGAACTTTTAAAGGGCCATGGTCACTTTAAAGGGGGTGTGGTCCTTTTAAGAGTGGGTGTGGCCTCTTTAAAAAGGGGGTGTGGTCACCTTGGCAGGGTGTGGTCACTTTAAAAGGGGGTGTGGTCTCTTTAAAAGAAGGCGTGGCTTTCTCTTAAAGGGGCATGGTCAATTTAAAAAGTGGGTGTGGCCATTTCAACCAGACGTGGTCACTTTAAGAGGGGCGTGGCCCCTTTAAAAGAGGGCGTGGCCTGTTCAAAAAAAGGGGTGTGGCCATTTAAAATCACCCGTGTCACTTTAAGAGGGACGCGGTCACTTTAAGGGGGCGTGGCCACTCTCAAAAACAACCGCGGGCTCTTTAAAAAGGGGCGTGGCCTCTTTAAATCGAGGTGGGAGGAGCTTCCGAAAAAGGGGGCGTGGCCTCCCCAATGGAAATTTAATCCCAAAAAAGGGGCGGAGCTTCAAAAGTGGGCGTGGCCTCCAAATTTGACCCCCCCCCCCACCCTCCAATCAGAGCCTCCCTCCCCAAATCCCCTCCTTTTTCCCCAAAATCCCCGAATTTCCCCCCAAAATCGCCGCCATTTTCCCACCCCCCCCCCTTCCACTTCCTGGTTCGCCGCGTGGCCCCGCCCCTCGTGGGCGTGTCCCGGCTGCTGATTGGTTGCTTCGCCGCAGGCCGTCTTCACCTATTGGCTGACGTCCAACGGCTTCAGCCTATTGCAGACGGGGCTGCTGCGAGTCCCCGCCCTCCGCGCCAAACTGGGCGTGGCCCCGCCCCTGGCCCCGCCCCCCGGCGCTGGCCCCGCCCCCTCGGAAAAAGGCGGGATCCTGAGGCAGCTCAAAAAGGGTGAGGGGGGAAAATGGGGCGAAATCCCGGGATTTTGGGGCTTTTTGGGGGGAAATTCGGGGGTTTTGGGGGGTTTTGTGTGGGGAAATGGGGGAAATCTTGGGGTTTTGGGGGGAAATCCCGGGATTTTGGGGCTTTTTGGGGGGAAATCTGGGGTAAAATCCCGGGATTTTGGGGCTTTTTGGGGGGAAAGCCGGGGGGTTTTGGGGGGTTTTGTGTGGGGAAATGGGGGAAATCCTGGGGTTTTGGGGGGAAATCCCGGGATTTTGGGGTTTTTTGGGGGGAAATTTGGGGGTTTTGGGGGGTTTTGTGTGGGGAAATTGGGGAAATCTTGGGGTTTTGGGGGGAAATCCCGGGATTTTGGGGCTTTGTGGGGGGAAATCTGGGGTAAAATCCCGGGATTTTGGGGCTTTTTGGGGGGAAAGCCGGGGGGTTTTGGGGGGTTTTGTGTGGGGAAATGGGGGAAATCCTGGGGTTTTGGGGGGAAATCCCGGGATTTTGGGGCTTTTTGGGGGGAAATCTGGGGTAAAATCCCAGGATTTTGGGGCTTTTTGGGGGGAAATCCCGGGATTTTGGGGGTTTTTTTTGTGGGGAAATGGGGGAAATCCTGGGGTTTTGGGGGGAAATCCTGGGATTTTGGGGTTTTTTGGGGGTTTTTTGGGGGGATTTTGGGTTTTTTTTTGTGGGAATTGAGGGAAAATCCCGGGATTTTGGGGCTTTCTGGGGGGAAATCCTGGGGTTTTGGGGGGTTTTGTGTGGGGAAATGGGGGAAATCTTGGGGTTTTGGAGGGAAACGGGGCAAAATCCCGGGATTTTGGGGCTTTTTGGGGGGAAAGCCGGGGGGTTTTGGGGGTTTTGTGTGGGGAAATGGGGGAAATCTTGGGGTTTTGGGGGGAAATCCCGGGATTTTGGGGCTTTTTGGGGGGAAATCTGGGGTAAAATCCCGGGATTTTGGGGCTTTTTGGGGGGAAAGCCGGGGGTTTTGGGGGGGTTTGTGTGGGGAAATGGGGGAAATCTTGGGGTTTTGGGGGGAAATCCCGGGATTTTGGGGCTTTTTGGGGGGAAATATGGGGGTTTTGGGGGGGATTTTGGGGTTTTTTTTGTGGGAATTGAGGGAAAATCCCGGGATTTTGGGGCTTTTTGGGGGGAAAGCCGGGGGTTTTGGGGGGTTTTGTGTGGGGAAATGGGGGAAATCCTGGGGTTTTGGGGGGAAATCCCGGGATTTTGGGGTTTTTTGGGGGGGAAATCTGGGGTAAAATCCCGGGATTTTGGGGCTTTTTGGGGGGAAATTCGGGGGTTTTGGGGGGTTTTGTGTGGGGAAATGGGGGAAATCTTGGGGTTTTGGGGGGAAATCCCGGGATTTTGGGGCTTTTTGGGGGGAAATCTGGGGTAAAATCCCGGGATTTTGGGGCTTTTTGGGGGGAAAGCCGGGGGTTTTGGGGGGGTTTGTGTGGGGAAATGGGGGAAATCTTGGGGTTTTGGGGGGAAATCCCGGGATTTTGGGGCTTTTGGGGGGAAATATGGGGGTTTTGGGGGGGATTTTGGGGTTTTTTTGTGGGAATTGAGGGAAAATCCCGGGATTTTGGGGCTTTTTGGGGGGAAAGCCGGGGGTTTTGGGGGGTTTTGTGTGGGGAAATGGGGGAAATCCTGGGGTTTTGGGGGGAAATCCCGGGATTTTGGGGGTTTTTGGGGGGGAAATCTGGGGTAAAATCCCGGGATTTTGGGGCTTTTTGGGGGGAAATTCGGGGGTTTTGGGGGGTTTTGTGTGGGGAAATGGGGGAAATCTTGGGGTTTTGGGGGGGAAACGGGGCAAAATCCCGGGATTTTGGGGCTTTTTGGTGGGAAATCCGGGGGTTTTGGGGTTTTTTTTGTGGGGAAATGGGGGTTTTTGTGGAGAATTGGGGGAAAATCTGGAATTTTGGGCCTTTTTTGGAGGGATTTTAGGGGTTTTTTTTGTGGGAATTGAGGGAAAATTGTGGGATTTTGGGGGGATATCCGGGGATTTTGGGGCTTTTTGGGGGGAAATCCTGGGATTTTGGGTTTTTTTTTGTGGGGAAATGGGGGAAATCCTGGGGTTTTGGGGTGGAAATCAGGGATTTGGGGTTAAATCTTAGGATTTTGGAGGTAAATCCAGGGGATTTTGGGGCCTTTTGGGGTGTAAATCAGGGATTGTGGGGGTAAATCCAGGGATTTTGGGGAGGAAATCGGGGATTTGGGGTAGAAATCAGGGATTTGGGGTTTAATTCTGGGATTTTGGGGCTAAATCCTGGGATTTTGGGGTGGAAATCAGGGATTTGGGGTTAAATGTGGGGATTTTGGGGCTAAATCCTGGAATTTTGGGGTGGAAATCAGGGATTTTGGGGTGGAAATCCGGGATCTGGGGACATTTTGGAGGAAAATCCGGGGATTTTGGGGTGCAAATCAGGGATTTGGGGTTAAATCCTGGGATTTGGGGGTGAAATCCTGGTATTTTGGGGTGAAAATCAGGGATTTGGGGTTAAATGGGGGTATCTTGGGGTTAAATCCTGGGATTTCAGGGCTAAAACCTGGGATTTTGGGGTGGAAATCAGGGATCTGGGGACATTTTGGAGGAAAATCTGGGGATTTTGGGGTGAAAATCAGGGATTTGGGGTTAAATGCGGGGATTTTGGGGTTAAATCCGGGATTTCGGGGCTAAATCCCGGGATTCTGGGGTGGAAATCAGGGATTTTGGGGTTAAATTCTGGGATTTTGGGGTGGAAATCCGGGATCTGGGGACATTTTGGAGGAAAATCCGGGGATTTTGGGGTGAAAATCAGGGATTTGGGGTTAAATCCTGGGATTTTGGGGTGGGAATCAAAGATTTGGGGTTAAATGTGGGGATTTTGGGTCTAAATCCTGGAATTTTGGGGTGCAAATCAGGGATTGTGGGGGTAAATCCAGGGATTTTGGGGTGGAAATCGGGGATTTGGGGACATTTTGGAGGAAAATCCAGGGATTTTGGGGTGCAAATCAGGGATTTGGGGTTAAATGCGGGGATTTTGGGGTGGAAATCAAAGATTTGGGGTTAAATGTGGGGATTTAGAGGGTAAATCCTGGGATTTTGGGGTGGAAATCAGGGATTTTGGGGCTAAATTCTGGGATTTTGGGGTGCAAATCAGGGATTTGGGGTTAAATCCTGGGATTTTGGGGTGGAAATCGGGGATTTGGGGTAGAAATCAGGGATTTGGTGTTAAATGCAGGGATTTTGGGGCGAAATCCTGGCATTTTGGGGTACAAATCCGGGATCTGGTGGGACTTTGGGGCTCTTTTCCCCCGCTCCGGCTCCGTTTCGGGTGCATTTGGGGCAATTTCGGGCTGCCCCGCCCCATTCCGGAGGCTCCCGCGCTGATTTGGGGGCTCCCCTCGCCCATTTCGGGGCTCCCCTCGCCCATTTCGGGGTGGAAATCGGGGATTTTGGGGCTAAATCCAGGGATTTTGGGGTGGAAATCAGGGATTTGGGGTTAAATGTGGGGATTTTGGGGCTAAATCCTGGAATTTTGGGGTGGAAATCAGGGATTTTGGGGTTAAATCCAGGGATTTTGGGGTGGAAATCAGGGATTTGGGGACATTTTGGAGGAAAATCCAGGGATTTTGGGGTGCAAATCAGGGATTTTGGGGTTAAATCCTGGGATTTGGGGGTGAAAATCAGGGATTTGGGGTTAAATGGGGGTATTTTGGGGTTAAATCCTGGGATTTCGGGGCTAAATCCCGGGATTCTGGGGTGGAAATCAGGGATTTTGGGGCTAAATTCTGGGATTTTGGGGTGGAAATCCGGGATCTGGGGACATTTTGGAGGAAAATCCGGGGATTTTGGGGTGAAAATCAGGGATTTGGGGTTAAACACAGGGATTTTTTTTCCCCTCGCCCATTTCGGGGCTCCCCTCGCCCATTTCGGGGCTCCCCTCGCCCATTTTTGGGGCTCCCAGAGTGGCGAGAGGCGCAGGCCACGCACGAGGCCCAGCAGCGCCAGTGGCGCCTCAAGAACCACCTCGACCTGGCGGCCAAAGGTGACCCAAAACCCCCCGAAATCCCCCCAAAAATCAACACCCTCAGACCTCTGAGGACCCCTCAAGGACTCCCCAAAATCCCTTTTTCCCGCTTTTTTTTTGTTTTGTTTTTTTTTTCCAGGTCCTCTCCGCCAAACCTTCGCCCAAAACCCCCTCAGCCCCCCCGGGGGAGGGGGGGCGGCGGCGCCCTCAGAGCCCCCAAAAAGGCCCTGGAAGGACACGTTGGGTTGAGGGGGGGGGGGGATGGGGGGGACCCCAAATAATAAAATCCGCGCGCTTGGAGACCCCCGACTCATTATTTTGGGGGGTTTGGGCGTGTTCCGAGGTGGTTTGGCCGCGCAGGGCCGCCGTACAAGATGGCGGCGCGCGGCTGAGGGGAGCGCAAGATGGCGGCGCGCGGGGGTTTTGCCGTACAAGATGGCGGCGCGCTGAGGGTGGTGCCGTACAAGATGGCGGCGCGCTGAGGGTGGTGCCGTACAAGATGGCGGCGGCGCATGCGCGGAGATGGCGGCGCGGGTTCTGCGGCAGAAGGGGCCGAAAAGCGCCGGAATTGGGGGAAAATCCCGGGATTTTGGGGCTTTTTGGGGGGAAATTCTGGGATTTTGAGGGGTTTTTTGTGGGAATTGAGGGGAAAATCCTGGGGGTTTGGGGGGAAATCCGGGGATTTTGGGGCTTTTTAGGGGGAAATCCCGGAAATTTGGGTTTTTTTTGTGGGAATTGAGGGGAAATCCCGGGATTTTGGGGCTTTTTTTTGTGGGATTTTGGTTTTTTTTCTGGGAATTGAGGGGAAATCCTGGAATTTGGGGATTTGGGGGGAAAATTCTGGGATTTTGGTGGTTTTGGAGGGGAAAATCCCGGGATTTTGGGGCTTTTTGGGGGGAAATGCCGGGATTTGGGGTTTTTTTTTTGTGGGAATTGAGGGGAAATCCTGGGATTTTGGGGCTTTTTGGGAGGAAATCCTGTAATTTTGGGGTTTTTTTGGTAGGAATTGAGGAGAAATCCGGGGATTTTGGGGGGGATTTTGGGTTTTTTTTGTGGGAATTGGGGGGAAATCCTGGGGTTTTGGGGGAAAATCCGGGGATTTGGGGCTTTTTGTGGGAATTGAGGGAAAATCCCGGGATTTGGGGGCTTTTTTGGAGGGAAAAAATCCCGGGATTTTAGGGCTTTTTGGGGAGAAAATCCCGGGATTTGGGGGTTTCTGGGGGGAATTGGGGGAAATCCCAGGATTTGGGAAATTTGGGGAGGAATTGAGGGCAAATCCTGGGGTTTTGGGGCTTTTTGGGGGGAAATCCTGGGATTTTAGGGCTTTTTTTGGGGGGGTTTTGGTTTGTGCTTTTTTTGTGGGAATTGAGGGAAAATCCCGGGATTTTGGGGCTTTTTGGGGGGAAATCCGGGGGTTTGGGGGTTTTTTTTGGGGAAATGGGGGAAATCTTGGGGTTTTGGGTTTTTTTGGGGGGGAAATCTGGGGATTTTGGGGCTTTTTGGGAGAAATCCGGGGGGTTTGGGGGTTTTTGGGGGTTATCGGGGGGAATTCAGGGAAAATTGTGCGATTTTGAGGCTTTTTTGGAGGGAAATCCCAGGATTTGGGGGGTTTTGAGGTGAAAATCCCGGGATTTTGGGGCTTTTTGGGGGAAAACCTGGTATTTGGGGGCTTTTGGGGGGGAAATCCTGGGATTTGAGGGCTTTTTTCTGGGATTTTGGGGCTTTTTTCTGGGATTTTGGGGGGAATCCTCCCGTTCCTTTTCACCCCCGTTGCCTCGGCAACCGCTCGGCTCCCTCCAACATGGCGGCGCCGCCGAGCGGAACTGACGTCATCACGCCAACATGGCGCCGCGCCGTTTCTTTGCCGTACAAAATGGCGCCTCCCCTTCTCCCCTCCGTACAAACCCGGCACTTCCGCGTCTCGTGACTCGCGTGCGCTCTCGCGTCACTTCCGGCCTGACCCAACATGGCGGCGCGCGGGATCCTCCGGCTCGGTGCGTCCTGAGGAGGCCTCGGGGGGGGTCCCCGAGGGTGGGGGAGGGGCTGGGGGGGTCCCTAAAGTGGGGAGGGGTCTGTGGGCGTGGCTTTGAGATGGGTGGGCGTGGCTTTTCCGCGGGGTTTTCCCGGGGAGGTGGGCGGGGCTTCTGTGGGGAGTGGGCGGGGCTCTGACGGACGTTGCCGCCCCCTAGCGGAGCGCCAGGCGCGCTGGCCACGCCCCCTGCCCCGCCCCCCGCAGCGGATCGGCCAATGGCGAGCGGCGTGAGTGCAAAGGGGGCGGGGCTTGGGGGCGGGGCCTCTTCCGGGGGGGGATTTCCTTTAAATTTGGGGGGTTTTCCTGAAATTTGGGGGTTTTCGTGAAATTTGGGGGTTTTTCCTGAAATTTGGGGGTTTTCCTTTAAATTTGGGGGTTTTCGTGAAATTTGGGGGTTTTTCCTGAAATTTGGGGGTTTTCCTTTAAATTTGGGGGTTTTTCCTGAAATTTGGGGGTTTTCCTTTAAATTTGGGGGTTTTTCTTTAAATTTGGGGGTTTTTCTTTAAATTTGGGGGTTTTTCCTGAAATTTGGGGATTCTTCCTTAAATTTCGGGGTTTTTCCTGAAATTTGGGGGTTTTTCCTGAAATTTGGGGGTTTTTCCTTAAATTTGGAGGTTTTTCCTTAAATTTGGAGGTTTTTCTTTAAATTTGGGGTTTTTCCTTAAATTTGGGGGGTTTTCTTTAAATTTGGGGGTTTTTCTTTAAATTTGGGGGTTTTTCTTTAAATTTGGGGGTTTTTCCTGAAATTTAGGGGTTTTCCTGAAATTTGGGGGTTTTTCTTTAAATTTTGGGGGTTTTTCCTTAAATTTGGGAGTTTTTCCTTAAATTTGGGGGTTTTCCTGAAATTTGGGGGTTTTTCCTGAAATTTGGGGGATCTCGGGTGGATTTAGGGGAATTTTGGGCAGAAATTCCCAAATTTTCGGGGTTTTCCTGAAATTCGGGGATTTTTTCCCAAATTTGGGGGATTCCGGGTGGATTTGGGGGATTTTGGGGGGGAATTTTGGGTCAAAATTCCCAAATTTGGGGGGTTTTCCCCAATTTTGGGGTTTTTCCCCCCCAAATTCGAGGATCCCGGGTGGAATTTTGGGCTGAAAATCCCAACTTTTGGGGTTTTTTTTCCCAAAATTTTGGGATTTTTCCCCAATTTTTGGGTTTTTTTCCCAATTTTTTGGGGATTTTCCCCCAATTTTGGGGGTTCTTTTCCCCAAATTCAAAAATCCCGGCTGGAATTTTGGGCTGAAAATCCCAAAGTTTGGGGTTTTTTCCCAAAATTTTGGGATTTTTCCCCAATTTTTGGGGTTTTTTCCCAATTTTTTGGGATTTTTCCCCAATTTTTGGGGTTTTTCCCCCCAAATTCGGGGGTCCCGGGTGGAATTTTGGGCTGAAAATCCCAACTTTTGGGGTTTTTTTTCCCAAAATTTTGGGATTTTTCCCCAATTTTTGGGTTTTTTCCCCAATTTTTTGGGATTTTTCCCCAATTTTCGTGGTTTTCCCCTAAATTTGGGGATCCCGGGTGGAATTTTGGGCTGAAATTGCCCAATTTTGGGGTTTTCCCAAAATTTTGGGATTTTTCCCCAATTCTTTGGACTTTCCCCCAATTTTTGGGATTTTTCCCCCCAAATTTCAGGATCCTGGCTGGAATTTTGGACTGAAATTTTGGAATTTTGGGTGTTTTCCCCCAAATTTGGGGATCCTGGGTGGATTTGGGATCGTTTGGGGTGGAATTTTGGGCTGAAATTCCCAAATTTTGGAGTTTTTCTCTCTGGCTTTTGGGATTTTTCCTCAAAATTTGGGATTTTTCCCCCAATTTTTGGGGTTTTTTCCCAATTTTTTGGGATTTTTCCCCGATTTTCGGGGTTTTCCCCTAAATTTGGGGATCCCGGGTGGAATTTTGGGCTGAAATTGCCCAATTTTGGGGTTTTCCCACAGCCTGGGGCTCTCCCCGAGCCCCTCCGGGCCCGGCCCCGTCCGGGACCTCCCGGATTGGAGCTTTTCAGGTAAAAAACGGCGGTTTTGGGAAAATTGGGGAGTTTGGGGGGAAAAAAGGGAATTTTGGGGGGAAAAAACGGGAATTTGGGGGAAATTTGGGAATTTCGGGGGGTCCCAGGTGGGGTTTGGGGGGGGGAAATGGAAATTTGGGGGGAAACGGGGAATTTTGGGGAAAAAAAAGGGAAATTTGGGGGAAAAACGGGATTTTGGGGTGGAAAATGGGAAATTTGGGAAAAAAATGGGAATTTGGGGGGAAAAAAAAAGGGAAATTTCGGGAGAAGATGGGAATTTGGGGGAAAAATTGGGATTTTGAGAAAAAAGGGGAATTTTGGGGAAAAAAATGGAAATTTGGGGGGAAAAAAGGGAAATTTGGGGAAAAAAAAGGGGAAATTTGGGGAAAAAATGGGAATTTGGGGGAAAAATGGGAAATTTGGGGGGGGAAATCAGGA